>NC_092819.1:120155421-120330421 GCF_023375885.2 Dermacentor andersoni | reverse complement strand
TGAAACCGCCGAGTAAAAATGTCCTGATTCGTTATTCATAACAATTAAAAATCGTCAACAAATCTGAAAAATTACCTCATGAAGTCACGTGACCCCAAAGTAGAAACCAGTTTCAGAGATTAGGCCAAGCGCCTGGCACATTCTGGCTACCCGATGCGTATGCTCACCTCGGTTGCGGAGGGCTTGAGCAGGAAGTATAAAAACGCATCGAAGGGAAGCAGTAGCACTGCTAGAGCAAAGAAAGTTGCTGTGGTGCTATACAGTCATTGTATTTCACATAATCACAGAAGCGAAGAAATGGATGTGCCAGTTCTCGAACATCGCCTAATGCCTCCAGCTAAGCCATTACCACACTGGGAGTGGCAGGTGATAGACTGTGACGTATCCTTTGTAGAGGTCACAAAGCACGCACCTGACCTCGAAATGGCTATGCATTTCCGTGAACTTCAATCGAAGTACTCGTGCCCAGAATTCTACACAGATGCGTCAAAATCACATGATGGTGTATCTTATGCTGCTGTTAGTCCCACTTTTTCTAAATCTGACGTATTGAAACCGCTAAAAATTATCTTCACTACAGAAGCCTATGCAGTACTGTCTGCAGTAAAACACATAAAGTAAAACTCGACAGTGCAATAGTATTTACAGACCCGTTAAGTCTTGTAAAAGCGCTGATTTCTTTACAAAAGCATACAAATCCTGTTTTCACTGAACTTCACTCGCTCTTATGCAATATTTATCTATCACATAGACAAGTAGTAATATGCTGGGTACCTGGCCACAGAGGCATCGAGGGTAATGTACTAGCTGACAAAGTGGCCACATCCCTCACATCACTAACCACTTTTCCTGCGGCTGCTGTCCCTGTCACAGACCTGAAGCCTTTTTTAAGAAAGAAACTGCGACCCCACTGGCAACGCATGTGGAAAGCAGAAACAAATAATAAACTGCACGTTATAAAGCCACAGTTAGGTTTTTGGCCCTCCCCAACAAAATATCAGCGAACAGGTGTCCTATTCAGTCGCCTGAGAATAGGGCACACATTTGGTACCCACAATTTTCTGCTTACTGGAAATGAACCGCCAACCTGTGGTCGATGTGGTGAGAGGCTGACCGTCCTCCACGTCCTCTTGGAGTGTAGCAAAGCCGAATCTGAAGGAAAGAAACATTTTCCTCTTGCGTATTATTATTGCGTCCCTCCACCCAGCTATGTTTTTTGTTAAAGAACTGCTATTTAACACCAAAACAGTCCTCGGTTCCTTAAATGATGATGTCCTACGTGTTATAAACCCATTAAATTCGTAGCGCATCCTCTTTTCAGAGGATGCCGCTGTGATAGTTGTTTTGTATAGCACATGCCTCTAGGCCCTTGTGTCTCAAGGGCTCAAACGAGGCCGTGGTGCTCTAGTGAATTTTAGATTCTTATACATATTTTATAAGGTATCATTATTTCGCAATGCACCTTAATGCTCATAGTACCCGTCTTTTGTCATTGCCATAATCTTATTACACGTAAACTTTATGCACATTAGAGCGACCACATTCTAAGGCCCTTTTACAGCCACGTCGCATCAACTTCATAGAAGTCATAGCTCTACTGGAAACTCATCAACACTGGCTTGGCGCTTTTTGGCCATACCTGGCCCTTGCGCCAATAAACACCACACATTCATTCATTCAGAAGAATAGCGCCAAATTTCAGGGTCGAATGGTTTCCTCTGCCCCTGAGCGTCTGCAGAAGCTATGCAAACAGGCTAACTCAGAGAATAATAAAAGGAACACATGTTCTACTCAACGTCGCAAACAGTTTGTGACCTGCACTCCTAACGTTGCCTAATCCATTGCGCTTTAGTGCGGAAGAACGTATGTTGGTGAAACTGGCAGATACATAAATGAGAGACTAAAAGAGCATCAATATAACGTCACTAGAGTAATCTCGGGACATTTAGGCATTGATTGCCGAGATTGTCCCTGCAAAGCATTAGTGAATCGGCGTATCTGCCTTCAATTTCTCAGGAAGAGCTAAGATCGATTATTTTCAGTTTAAAATGTAATAAATCTCCTGGTATCGACGGTATTTTCATCAATGATTTGCGCTGAACATATGAATATATCCAAGAGGTTTTGCTAGCACTACTCAATCGCATAATTGCAAGTGGTGAAATTCCTGCAAAACTGAAAACAACAATAGTTATACCTCTTTACAAAAGCGGTGCGCGTAATAAAATTGAAAATTATCGCCCGCTTTAAATTGTACCTTCTATTGCTCAAATACTCGAAAAACACTCATTGTTAACGATGGCAAGCTTTCTGGACGCCCACAGCATTTTGTCGCATAGTCAGTATGGCTTCCGGCCCGGCAAAAGCACTCAAACCCTTCTGGAAGATTTCTCCGATCAGTTGAATGTAGCTTTCGATGATAATAAAGTAGCTTGTGCGCTCCTTCTTGATTGTAGCAAGGCTTTTGACAGTGTTCATCATGGTCTGTTGTTAAAGAAGCTTTACTTGTTATGATTTAGGAGTGCTTTCTGGTCGTCGTTAGCAAATTTACTTTAGGACAGGCCTCAGGTCGTCTCAGTTGAGCAAGTTCATAGCGCATTCTCCATTATTCATGCTGGAGTTCCGCAGGGATCTATACTCAGCCCGTTATTATTTAATATTTTTGTAAATGACCTCTACAGCGTGATACCCGTTTCTCTTTATCAATACGCCGATGACACGATGATCGTAACTCCTGCCCACAGCTGCTACGATGCGATTGCTTCTTTACAGTCTGCTGCCACAAAAGCTATGGACTGGTTTAGAAATAACCTAATTAATATAAATTTTTCTAAGACTCAATTAATCTGCTTCCATAATCCTTTGAGGAAGGTAGACCTTGATTATCCTATTATTTTGCATTGTTCAGATTGTTCATCTTGTTCTTGTAGACCATTACAGTACTGATCTGTTGTAAAGTATCTCGGTCTATATATTGACAGTGACCTTTCTTGGAACAGCTACCTTGCTTACGTTTGCAAAAAACTTCGCGCAGTATCATGTCTACTGTACAATATAAGATATTACATGCCCTTATCGGTAAGGAAAGCAATAACACACGCTTTAGGCTACAGTCTGCTGCGGTATGGAATAACAATTTACGGGTACTGTGCTGCTAGCTGGCACAGCAGAATAAATGCAATACTGCACTCCCTCTTAAAAAAAACGTATCTTATGATCTGAGCCTGAAAGCTGACGCAGACTGCTTCAAAATATTTTCGATGCCGAATTTCGACGAACTTTTAATGCAAACGGTTGTTTTAAAACACTTCTGGTCCAGTGAATTCCTAGTTCTGTACACCTCTTCCCGTTGCTTAAGGCCCAGGGACCCCTTTCGGAGGCCACGTTTCACAAGGTACGGGACTAGAGCTCACGCCCATTATGTTCCAACCTACTTCAATAAATTACCCCCCAGCATCCTCTATGCAAAAACAAAATACAAGTTAAAGAGACTGCTAAGGCGTATCTGTGTAAAGGCGTACTTGTTCCTTTTGTTTACCGTTATTTCTTGTGTTCATGCATGTGGTTGTGCAATTCCTTTGCACCATGACGGTTAGATTGGTGTATGATTATATTATCTCATGGTCATTTCGTTCACACGCATTGCTGCGTTTGTTTCATTATTCTCGATGAAAATTCTTCTAATAGACACTGCATACAATTTATTAACTTTTTTTCTGGTATGCTATACTCGAGTTCGCTGCTTATAATCTATTATGCACCGTGTATGGTTTTGCTGCCTACCAGGCTCTGCCGCTCAAGCCTTCAAAGGCTTTGGCAGGCCTGTATGAATGTACTGATTTCATTGTTGGAAATAAAGGTATTATTATTATTATTAAACGCATGTTTGAAAGTAGTTCTGTTTTGTATGGGGCTCATAGCAGGATGACAAGGTAGATTGTGGAGGCCTATAAAATTGCAAAATTATAGGAAAGGTACGTGAGCAAGCCATCAGTGTCGCTCTCCGCAAAAGATACGATTCCTCGGTTTATTGTTGTAACTATTGCAGTGTATGTTTTGATCACGCCTTTGACACGTGTATGGTTCATCGACACGCACCACTGAATGTTCTTTTTTGTCTGGTTCGTTTCTGCTCGTTCGGTATATATTTATCGATGCGTGCAAAAATAATATCTATAGTTGAAAGCAGCGATGTCTCTGTGCATCTTTCTTTATACATCCTCGTTCAGTCGCGCTTACACATTCTATCTTGGAAAGAGGCTCGACGAGACTGCTTTCATCACGCATTGGATTTCATACTTATGTTTCTTTGACATGGGAGTTACGGGCTGCAGATTGATTTGCGGCTTTTTGTCCCTTCTGGTTCAGTTTTGTAGCTTGCTTGCCTTACTAGGTTTATTTAAATCAGGTAAATATTTTTTACATCATAACTGATTTCATTGCATTGTTTGAAGCGCATACATCAATCCCGGTATTTTTGAATGTTGCCATCATCATAATCATCATCATCATCATACTTTTTATGCCCACTGCAGGACCAAGGCCTCTTCTAGCGATCTTCAACTGCCCCTTCTTGCGTTAGCTGATTACTTTCCCTTGAAAATTTCGAAATTTTATTAGCCCACCTAATTTTCTGCCGTTCTTGACTGTGCTTCACTTCCCTTAGCGCCAATTCTGTAACTCTAATGGTCCTTGATAATGTACTTTTGTGCAGCGCTCAGAAATCGACGAAAATACATCATGAATGCTTACCAATTCGCTTAGTTTTCTATTCCTAATCGTCCACCGATTATCTGCCCTCCGCATTACAGGACCTGCCCAGCTGAGTCTTTTTCTCTTGATGTGTGCTAGAATATCACACCGCTCTCTTCATGTTTGTTAACGTTACGCCTAACATTTTTGTTCCATCGCTCTCTTCGCGGTCGTTAACTTGTTATCGAGCTTCTTTGCCAACTACGAAGTTTCTGCCCTATGTGTTAGTAGTAGAATGCAAAGATGGTAAATTTTTCTTTTTATCGACCATGGTAAGCTCTCAGTCAGAATTTCGTAATGCCTGCCGTATTCACTACACCCCCATTTTTATTATTCTGTAAATTTTCTTCTAATGATCGAGGTTTCCTATGTGTAATTGAGCTAAATAAACGTACTCCTGCACAGAGTTCTAGAGATTGACTGCCGGTCATGAACTATTCTTCCCTTGCCATGCTAATAAACTTTTGCCTTCTGTATAATAATATGTAATACAACTTTCACGCTTTCTCGATTAAGGTCCTCAAACACTTAACCCTTTCAGACACTGTGTGCACAATTGTCTACAGCAAGATAGTGCATCAACAGGCAAAAGCACTGATGAAAGTAACGATATTTAAAATGTGTTGTATACATGTTGAAACTCGTAAAATCGTAATTGTGCTGCAATTTTGAATAATGTGCATAATGTTTTTGCAAAATTGGTGGCAAGGTAGACGGCTGGGTCTTTTTACTCCATGTCGGTGTGTTATATGCAGCAGTCTGACTTCTTTCATTGTTTTTCACAATGTCATGCCCCAGGCATAATTTTGAAGTGGCTGGATAAGTACTTTTCAAGCTTCTCAAAACACGAAGAAGTTTATACTCCCATATTTGATGTTCCTGTAGTGAATTTTCGCATGGAGTCCACATTCTGTAAACTTGATAAAACTCACTAAACAATCACAAATTCTTAATCTTTTCTGCAGCTGCACATTTTCTATGATTTTGAAGATGCAAGAAATGTGGTAAAAGCAAATTTTCAATCAACGGGATGGAGTGGCATCTGAAAGGGTTGAAGTCCGGTTTGAGGTTAAGGTTCCTCTTGAGTGTGCATGCCGTCCAATCGTGATTACGTTTGCAAAGTAACACTCACGACGCGGAATCCTTGCATTATACCGGTCTGTAGGATTGGTATGATTGCAGCAAAACTTTCGCTCGACCATATTTCTTTCACTTCCCCTGTGATATTAGGCAGCCTTCGTACAAGTGCTTGCATTCGTGCTCCCCATGATGAATGAATGAATGAATGAATGAATGAATGAATGAATGAATTAATGTCGTCTTTGAAACAGTATTTCTAATCTTCAGCTTCCAAGGTTCGTGTCAACAAATCATTGATCCTGAAATAAATTTTTAGCTTTAAAATATATTATTTATGGTCCCTGCGTTTGCCTTGAGTCGCAGTGTTACGCTGATAATTGATATAATTTATTGGCATCCCCTTTTAAACGTGGCGGTGGCAAATATTCATCCAACCTCTTTGATCCAGTCAGGTTTTACTACATCTAACGCAGTCTAGCATTTTGCCTTTCTCTTTTTGATCTTTGCATTCTCGCAGCATCTATTACGCGTGTGCAATCGTACACGCCGGAATAGGGCTTCAAAAATATTAAGAATAAAGATAAGCACCAAATGCAATGTCGATTGAAACGGGCCGAGTACGCCTGAATACGTGTACAAAAGGAACCTGTGCTAGGGAATTGAACATGTAAAGAGCACCGATGGAACACATAGACGCTAAGACGTTTTTCTCGCCGTGTCTGCTTATGCCCCCGTATATAGGGTCCTCATCTTTCGCTATTTTTGACGGGGATAATTTGCACAAGATAAGTTCGTCAAGTGACAAGTTGGCGTGGATACCACATTTCTGGACGCAACGAAACTCGGCAAAAAAAAGCAAACACAGAGAAAGCACGGGACAGTATTACGATGCTCTGCTTTTGACGATTCCGAAGACGGAATATATTCCTCGAAACCAATATTTTACCAGTCACGGTTATGTGGTGCCGCGAAAGGAACTATACGAAACTGCGAGATCCCGGCGATTGTACGGCGGCCGTTCTCGGCTGCTTTCAGCATGGGAACCTTCGGCTAGCAGCGCGTGTCTGCACGTGTGCGCGTGCTCACCCGCTCAGCGCTCCGCCACATCGACTCCGCTCGCGCGCTGCCACAGGGGCTCGGAATGGCCACCGTATGCACTTGCACGTTCTTTACACACCAGGCAATGATTGCAAAAAAACTACTGCTGCAGGAGGCTTTGCGAAGCTCTTGTAAAGTTAGTGCTAGTACATATAGTGGAGCTATACAGCGAGCACGGAATGTTCAGACCGCTTAACATCCGTGAAAGATGAAGGATGGATTTTTCGAAGGACAGAAAGCTGAGCTAGTTGGTAAGGATTAATTATGCAAAAAAGAAGTGAGGCGTGCAGACAGGACACAAGAGTAGAGAAGTGGACAACACGAACGCGTTCGTGTTGTCCACTTCTCTACTCTTGTGTCCTGTCTGCACGCCTCACCTCTTTTTTGCAGGATGGATTTTCACTAAGAATGATCGATTAGCGAAATATCCGAACCAAACCGAATACGAATGTTCGGGAGAAAACACCTCCCGATTTCGAATGAAATGTCAAACTTTTTCTCACTTCCGTACAAAGTGAAATATGAAGGTTGCAGGAACGCACCGTGGTTGCTTAGTGGCTATGGTATTGGGATGCTAAGCACGAGGTCGCGGGATCGAATCCTGGCCACGGCGGGTGCACTTCGGTGGGGACGAAACGCGAAAGACACCCGTGCACTTAAATTTAGTGCCTGTTAAAAAATCCCAGTGGGTCCAAATTTCCGGAGTCCCCCACTACGGCGTTCCTCATAATCAGATCGTGGTTTCAGCCCGTAAAACGCCAGAATTTATTCTTTTAACATTGCGCGCAATCCGCTTAATAAAAATGAGGCTTATATGAATTTTTTGGCACCTGCGTGTAATATCGTTAGCAATTGGACGTGCGGAAAACACAGGAGTCTGTAAAATAACAGCGAGTATTTTCAGTTATATGCAGGATTTTTAAAATGGCTCTAATTAATCGAGCAAACAGGATTGTCAGCCGATGGACGTGTAGAGTATTGTGTTATTCAAAGGAGAGAAGTGTGATTCTGCAGCAGCACGTATTATATTAAGTGGCGAATTATTAGGACTAAATACTTAATAAAAAGAGACTTGCTTATGTAGGCTGCCTAAAGGCGACCCATTTTTATTGAATGACTGGAAATTATTGAGGAGAAGTCGTCTCCCCGGATGCCAGTCCGCAACGACCGCAGCCCTCACTTACGTCATTCTCTGTCTTTACATCGAGACTCCGATTAAGAGTTGTGACTGGTTATGTTCAAAAGAAGCCAATGTCTAATTGGGAATTCTCGAGTCGAACGCGAACATGATATCAGAAATTATTCCATTTCTATTCGAAATTTCCAGTGTCCACCCACCCCTACTTTCTAACTATTCACGTTTCTTTTCTTTGCAGCACAAAGATGGCCTTAGAAGGACTGTAAGTCGACGAGTCCCTTTTGTGTAATGGCGGTTTTTATTGTCCACTAGTCGCTAACTGTAAAGCTTGTAATCTTTTTCGCTTGCGTAAATTCGACATGGTGGCTTTGGTGGTGTCTCGCTTTTGCCGCAAGAGTGCGCTGGCGTCAGTGCGCGTGCGTTAGCCTGCTCGTCATTGCTGAAAGAACCCGCGACTACGCGAAAAGGAACCGCAGCTTCTTTTCATGCGAAACGATTTCAAACATGCGTAGAGTGGTTTTTACATGATGTTTCTCCAAGAAAACATAACACGTTAGATAGATATAGATAGATATTTATTTCTCTCAAAACAAAGTACAGAAATGAGAGAGGACGGAAGGGAAAAAGCTGCCGAATGCAGCTTGAGGACCCCCTACGCCCTACAGAGCAGCAGTGAGGTGAGAAACAAAGGCAATACGACAGGTTGCAAAGTATACACAAACAGAATTCAAAATCACAATACTCGTAATCTATTGCATAACTGCAATTTTTACGCGGAATCTATTACATTGTTATGATTTTACACAATTAACGCATTTACACAATTTCTTCGTCAATTCCCATTACACAATTCTAACGCCAAAAAAATACAGATAAATATAATTCATTCAATACAGTTACAATACGTACAATACATACATACAATACAGTTACACAGGTGAGCTATTCGCTCGAAAGCCCGAAAAGATTGATCAATTCTATGAAAGTTTGTATAGAAAGCAACCTAAGGGAAAAACGATTATCTTCGAGAACATTTAGATACCTAGGCAGATTGTACGATAAAGATTGTGTGCGGTATTTGGTGCGACTTAACGGTAGGGACCATGACATAGAATGACGTACATCATATGTAGGTTCATGACGTACAAGCTGAAACATTGTTAGCATAAGGTTGTTGTTAGTTGCTACAGCAGTTTTGTAAATGTAAAGAAGTTTGAACACATACAAGGTAGTTACACTTAAAATATTGAACTGCCTAAAATGTTCTCTGGTACCGAAAAATAAAATACCGAACTGCTCTTCGCAGGGCATGAGGAGACACAGAGCCAAGGGACATCCGGTAAGCGTTTTAACTTTGTTCCCGCCTACGTAGTTCAGCTGTGGTGTGCGATTCAGGCGATAGATGTATTTGTTCAGTTGCGTGGTCAAAGTGGAAAGTGACATTACAAAATGGCTATGAACTAGAGTGAATTTGACATGAAGTGCATTGAATGTGACGCGTTACTTTTGATAGTAGTCTTTATAGTTGCTGTCTGCAAGCGTTCATTTTAACGAGGTGGCCATAAGAGGCAGCGTTGAAAATAAAACGAAGTAGGCACACATGGAATACGCAGGAAACAGAAACAGTGCACGAGCGTGATTGCGTATTTATTCAAACTATGATCACTCATGAATTACAAAGAGACCATGGACAAATCAATCATGTAATTGTTATTAACGTCACGCCGAGTCTCATCTATACGCAGAAATGTCGATTAAACGTTTTACGTGTATATCTTCTCTATAATTAAATCCACACAAGCAAGAGTATTTTAAACTGCTAAGAAAGTTAGCATTTTCACTACAAGGAATCGGAAGTTCCATTCGGGCGGTTCCCGAAAAGTAATTGGCGAACGGGGACAGTGCTCCTATCCTAAAAAAGCTTTCATGCAAAGCGCGAACGTGTATTAAAAACATCGGATACACAAGTAATACAATTGATATGCAAAAAAAAAAAAAAATGTGCTTTTTTGCTCATTCGTTCAACCACACCGCACGCTTTCCTAAACGGGACTAGAAGCAAAGAACTGCGCGATTTATGTTCAAGAGATCGTTGAGCAATGGGCTTCGTTAGCACAACGTTCGTTTTCAGAATTGGCCGGCTCTGCCCTCACGTACAAGTTGATCCTTCCATACCAGTGATCGCATCATCCGGTAAATAGCGTATGCACCACGTTCTTTAAAACCCACGTCATGCGAGCACAGCAAGAAATACGCTATTGAAGTTAAAGGTCATGGTAACAACACACCTTTATAATGACACAAAAAATATTGAAAAATGCCGCAAGGTCTGCTTAACTTGGCGCAGAATTACGCAGCATATTTCCTCTTCGATATCCTTGCTCTACTTTGTTATCACTGCTGTCGCAACGCCTTATCGTTTTGCTTCGAAGCGCGAGTGATTTCTCGCAGTGCCTGGGCATATCGGTGCGGCCGGTGCGTTCTCGAGACTGCATTGTTATCGTCCCGAGTCCGCATTCAACCCGAGGTTTCTATAGCTTCTTTACGAACATTCGACCTACCATACGTGGGTGAGCGAGAAATATCTGTCGTTCGGGAATAGCGGCCGGCCACGAGCCACTTCCGTTGTGAATCCCCGATTGCTTCTGGGCTTGTTACAGTGGTCATCGTCCAGTTAGTCGTTTTATTGTAGGGCGCAAGTTCGCCCGACAACGACTTCATTTAATGCGAAGCCTTGTTTGCCTCGCACTGCAGGCAGTGCAATGAGGAGCTAGTTTCCTGTGGCGTGTCGTTTCGAGCTAATTCAGTATTAATGACAAGCATATGTACACTGATGCGGAGTTGAATCAAGCTCATCCGGCACAACGGCTCGAGGTTATACGCCCATGAAACCACAGACGCTTGCACACTTCTTTCGCGCCATTGCCAAATATGGAGCTTTGGGACGATCGACACGAGCATCGTGTCACATAGGAAGAATACGCCCAGGGAGAAGTGAAATCACTTGTGCGCTCGCTAGACCGTGTCTGTTTCTCGCCTTTCGCAAACGTGTTTCGTCGGCTGGGAACGCTTTGCAGGACCTCAAACGACCTGCAAAATAGTTCGCACATACCCAGGAATTCTGGCCTTGCCGGGGAGGGGGGGGGGGGTGAGCAGGAGTGCTCTGCTTCCCCCCGGAAAACTTTGGAGGTGGCTCGGAGTCGGCGCCTATGATATGTGCGTCTGTGTGCGTGAGAGAGAGAGAGGTGTATGGTGTGTTTGTGTGTGAGCGAACGAGCATTTCCTTCTGTCTGCGAGCATTCTGTCTGGAGCATCTGTCTCCGAGCATTTCTGGGAGACAGATGGGATATACGGTTTATTTGAACCCGTATTTATATCACATAGACAAGAACCAATACTCTGCCTTTAAAGCATTATCTCCTTCTGAAAGCGAAACCGACGCAAAAAAAGAAAGAAATTCATGAGCCATTCCACTATGTGAAGGTGGTTGACTAGCGAAGCTGCTTAGCACAAGAAACAGAGGTGACACATAATATTGAACAAAGGTAGGAACTCATTTATTGTCTTGATGGGTGGTCATTATTTCACTCACAACTGCAATCACATTCTTTGATAATGTGAAATCGAGGCACGTAAGCCGTTGGGTAGTCGTTTGGGCCGGATTGGTGTGACATCGCAAAGAGATATGTCTGCAACACGGAAAGGTAAAAAGCTCCCTTTTCGGTACGGATACATCCACATTGAAATCACCGACAACGACCACAGGGGTAGTGTCAGCGCATCTAATTCACGCAAAGTGAGGAGCCGTGAGCCTTACGGGACTATAAGTCATTGCATTTTTTGCTTGCTTACGGGGGTATGAGCCGTTGATAATGAGTTTTTAACATGCTATTCAGTAGGCTGTATGCATGATTGGAAAGAATTAAAGCACTGTTCGCTTCACTTTGCTTGCTGAGTGCTTGTAGCCTCTGCCTTACGGGCACGCCGAAATACACTTTATGAATGGGAGTATGAACGCCTACGAGGGTATGAACTATAGATGATGATAGTTTTTGTTCACGGAGAACAAAAATGCACGGAACCCTAGCCGTATACAGCGTCGCTGTAAAAAAAAAAAATTAGGAGCCAATCCACTTTGTGAAGGTGGATGACTAGCGAAGCTGTAGCACATAACACAGGGTTAGACAAGGGTACATACAAACTGGGATGGATAGCGTAAGAATGACACAGGGACAAGCAGCAACACGGGACGAGCGCTATCAACAATTGATTTACTGCAGCTGGTGAGCATATATATACTCACTCGGACGCCACTGCAACAGACACACTGAAGGGAAGGAGGAAAATCAGTCATGTGACTACTATGCCCAGAAATTCAAGCTCGCTCTTTGATAAAAGAATAGACGGCGTGCTAACGCAATCGCCACCTGCTCTGGCTATCTCAGCTGCTTCGACAATTTCCCTCGTAATCTTATTCCTGTGGCGATAGACAACAACAGTTTGTTTTAAGAGATGGAAGCATGGTGCCTTCGCGTCACATTTTCTACAATGGGCAGCCAGATGCCCATCTATTGCGATGCTCTCCACTTTATTACTATGCTCCGCCAGACGCACGTTTAAACATGTGCCCGTCTGGCCCACGTAGTACTTCCCACACGAAAGTGGAATCTTATACACCACGTTGCGAGTGCATGTAACAAAATGATCCTTGTGCATGGCAGCGCAACCAGGCTTTCGTTTCCTCATGGGACAGCTCAACACACTCAACCTCAAGAGTTTGTTAGGTGCTGTAAAAATAATTAGCGCTCGTCCCGTGTTCCTGCTTGTCCCTGTGTCATTCTTGCGCTATGTATTCTAGTTTGTATGTATCCCACCAACACGCCCAAACTTCTTCCCTGCTAGACAAGGGTACATGTACTTATTTTCATCATTTGCTAATGGTAGTGAGGATAGCTTTGTGATTACTGTGATATACACTGATTGGTTCGCTTGCATCCTAATACAGAATCTTGGCTAAAATTAAATCTACATCCTTATACAGAATCTTGGCTAAAATTAAATCTGTACACCACCGTTGTTGAGTGACTTGGATTGGTGCGGCACTTCAAACCAAACTCTTATAGCACAAACTCAGTGAACCATTACTTGTCTGGTTTTGAAATGTCCACATTGAGGTCTCCAAAGGTGATCACAAGTGTAATGTCCTCACCGCTAACCCATGCAAAGTGTGTGGTCATGAACTTGTGGATATCACACTTAGGCGTGCCTGGAGATATATACACAGCGGATATTACAATTTCGTCTTTCGTTCGTACGGCACAGACACCACTAAGTCGGTCGCATTGTCCTCTTGCGAGTCAAGGGTGTATAAATGTACATTAATTTTGTCGTTGGCGCATACGGCAACGCCTCCTCCTCGTGAGTCCATGTGCTGTTCCCAAACAATTACAGGTTACCAATCGACTCGAAACAATGCATCTTGACTTATTTCATTGATTATTATTATTAATATTATTATTATTATTATTATTATTATTATTATTATTATTATTATTATTGTGTGGAGTGCTTGGAGCCTGCTTGACCTCGGCCGCGGGATGGCACGGTATTTCATTACCTCCGGGATCGGTCCACATTTTTGTCGAGAGACACGAAAAATGCATTGCGGAGCAAAAGCGTACAGCTTCGCTGCAAAAGCGCCTATTACATCAATGTTGCCGCGCTGAATTTGGTCACTATGGCTTCGTCGCCATCGTCACAGCCCCGCGAAGAGCTGCTATGCAGTTCGCCTTCGTTTTCAACCTGGCGTCGGTGGCAGTGCAATATCGTAAGAGCAATGACGCCCTAAATCCGCACCATCATTACGTCGTGAATTCCTTCTGTCACCAAGCAAGCTTTCGGCGGCACACGTCCGCTACTATATCAGACTGGTTGCCTTCGAACAAACAACGTAAATGCGTATCGAAAACGAACTGGCAGCAAGGAACACGCTTACGGAGCAATATCATTATTGACAATGTCACAAAAGGATGGGCGGTGTCAGGTCGCCCTTACAGACATTCTTTCTTCTTCTTTTTTTTTGGGGGGGGGTGGGGGGTGGGGGTCAGTTACGCGTTCTAAGGGCTCATTTACAAAATATTTGTTCTCATGGCTCTTACAGAAGCATGTTTAATAATAATTTCTTCGCTCAGCTAGATAAATTCGACGAACGGCTCTAAACTACTCATTTGCTTTAGCTGCCTAAGATCAATTATTGAAAAGTTAATTACCATAGCTTTCTTTATCACGCAAGCTGCTCAATCTATTCCATATCTACTGATTATGACATTAAAATACTCGCATAATAAAATGATGTTAGCAAGATTTATAGGGGTTTATTATATTTATCTGGTGCAGTTACAAACAACCAGCATGTTGATGATGCTATAGGCTTCTTATAGACCAAGTGTGAAAGCTTGGACGTGTTATTTTGGCGGAAATCAAATTCATGAGCTTAAACGCATATGCTTTTGTAACCATACACTTTTGCCTTTACAATCGATTCTCCTATACTATACAAGAAGTACTTCAGCGTAACAGTGCATCACACAAGGTGTGCGAGAAAACTGTGCGCGCTCCCGATTAGATTTATTAGCGCTGCTGGCGACAGACTCGGTTTCCTGGCATCATCTGCAATAAAGAAAAAGCTGCCTGGGAGAAAGCATCAGATGTCTTTTTCAGTACATTGTAACAGATGGAGCAACGCGGACATGTGTGTTAGAACGAAAAATAGTGAAGTAGTGTGATAAGTCATTTGCGGCATATATTTTGACTGTCAAATGTAACGACCCAAACAAGAAAATTCCGCCATATTGTGACAATTAAGGCTGACACACGTACAGTCACGTGAAGTTTGAGCTCCCACACAGCACCCATGGGGGAAGCGGTCCTTAGAATTTTCATGTCGGCGGGAAGATGGGAAGTTTTTGGATAGTATAGCAAACAATTTTATTACTGCTGTAGAAAATGCTTAGTATTATAATTTATGGTATCAATTTGTAGAAGAAAGAATCTGTTTTCTAATGATGTAATTTTCAAGCAAACATTTAATACCAATTCCTCGAAAACAAAATTTTCTAGTTTTCGTTAGAAATCTTTTTATTCTATAAACACATCGACGCTGCTTCGCCCCAAGAGAAAAAAAAATCAATATATAGATTTTGAAGAAAAATGCTGCACATGTAGCGAAAAAGAACACTACAGTGGGCCATCCTCTCCAGCGCTATTCTCGCGAGACGGGAAGACGCCGCTCGTGCTGAGAGCCCGTGCCCTGCTCTAACGGTCGGTCCCAAACGCCGGCAACAAATAAACGCTTTTACAAGTGGTGGAAGTGCTGGGTAGTGGCGGTCGGGCCCAATGTCGACGACGTAGCCGCCGGGGGGCCGTAATATGTACGGTTGGACTGGCTGGCCACGGACCACCGTGCACTATGTTGGCTGTCGTCCTTGAAAGATCCTTCAGGCCATCTTGCCCGATGGGCACTTCGCCTGTAGGACTACGACATCCACGTTCTGTACCGCAGCGAACACCAGCATTCTGATGCCGATGCTCTATCGCGTTCTCCCTTACCTGGCAAAAATGCCTGCTGCTCACTATCCTAATATACCGTTTCTTCACTCTACCTTACCACCATCTCTTCTGAGCAACGCAAGTACCATTGGATTGCTTCCCTTATATACTTGCTTTCTGGTACATCAGCACAACCAACCACTCGCGCGTTGCGTCGTCATGCTCACCATGTCACCGTTCACGACAACCTGCTTCATCGACGCAATTATAACCCCGACGGGCGCCAGTGGTTATTAGTAGTACCTCGCAGTCTCCGTTCCGACATATCCGCGGCTTTCCCCGCCGATCCACAGTGTGTACACTCGGGAGTTTTCAAAACGTGTCAGCGCCTTATACAGCGGCACTACTGGCGAGGGATGCATAGCAGCGTTCAGAAGTTCGTTCGCTCTTGTCCCGATTGCCAGCGCCGGAAATCTCCACTCCGCCTCTCGCCAGCCATTACCTTTACCTTGCCCTACCCGGCCGTTTGGGCGCGTCGGAATCGATTTGTGTGGTACCCTTTCCCTGACGTCGGCTGCAAACCGCTGGATCATTGTGGCGGTTGACCACCTCACGCGATACGCCAAAACTGTCGCCCTCCCGGCAGCCGCAGCGCACGATGTTGTCTCCTTTCTGTCTGATCTATTTATCCTCCATCATGGACCACCTGAAGAGCTGCTCAGTGATTGTGGACGTGTCTTCCTATCCGAAGTAGTTCAAGCCATTCTTAAAGAGTGTCACGTTGTTCATCGCCCAACTACAGCGTCCCACCCTCAAACCAGTGTCCTTACCGAACGCTTCATCCATGCGTTCGATAACATGCTTGCAATGTACGTCAACTCCGACCGCACAAATTGGGATGTCATTCTGCCCTTCGTAACCTATGCGTACGACACCGCTACTCAGAGCACCATCGGCTTTTTGCCCGTTTTCTTACTGTACGGAAGGCAGCCGTCGCATACCATCGACACAATTCTACCATAGCGGGCGGATGCATCTGAATGTGCGCCAATTTCTGCCACGGCAAGACGTGCTGCAGCGTGCCACGATCTGACCAAGAGCGCCAGACGCGGTGACACCATTTCTGAGCGCACCTTCCTTCCTGGAGCGCTTGTGTGGCCTTCCATTCCTCCCGCTGCACCTGGGGCGCCATAACGTGAAACTATTCCAAGCTTTTCTACTGCAATTCTGCAATCAGCCGTGCGCGATTGATTAAAAACTTTTTTGGACCACCCCCGCTTCGCCTGGCTGTCAAAGGGCGTCACGAAAACCGCGATAGCTCCCCATCTGATATGACATGTGCACACTGATTATGCATGATTTGACCGAACAAAAGCAAAAGAGTTATTTCTGATTTGACGCCTTTTTTCCATTAGCCCTCGGGTATAGGTCAGAAGTTTCCGGGCTGCACCCACTCCACCTGCCTGTCACGCGACGTCACAAAACCGCAAAACCTCACCGCGTCAAAGTGACGTGTATGCGTTAAAGAAGCAATAATATGCCGAACAAAACTGAGTTTTCTTCTGGATAGCCACAGGCTGCCCTGTTCCGAAAGGAATAAAAGATGGCTGCCGCCGATCGCTCAGGCACTGGCTACTCGCACCTGCCGGAGAGCATGGGTTTATTTGCGTATAATAAAACTTTTTGCGTGGCGGCGTAACGTTTTCGAGCACTTTCGGCACGTTTACGATCTCGTTATGCCAACTATTCTTAGCTGCGGATCCGTGTTAGCGTCATTCTTAAGCTTCCGTTGCATGCCGCCGCGATTTTCGACCAGCCACCGTAAGCTAAGTAAGGGAAAACGGACGAGTCAAAGACTCCGGCACCACCCTCTTCGGGCGGTTATCAATTTTCAGTGCAGTGGTTCGGCCCCATCAAATCCCTCTCCACTTGAGCGTGCTCCTCGCCTCTTGTCAGCCAATTAGATAAGACAAGCCGCTCAGCATAGGTTATGTTATTCGTTTTTCAAGCAAACAAAAGTGACCTCCTATGAAGGAGGAGTGCGTTTGATTGGTCTTTTCAGACAACCCTGCGGGTGACCGCCCGGTACTTGCGTCTGTGGTTACGCAAATTTGACGTGAGGACATTGGAATAAAACCAGTTTGGAATAGTTTTACGTTATAGGGCCTCTGGGCTCTCTTCAATACTACTGAACAAGTATGAAGAGCCATACCGCGACGACGAGCGCGGATCTCCTGTTAATTACGTGATCGAACCCACGGAACAGTGTCCGGACATGCGCCGTTGTGGACGAGACATTGTCAACGTGGACCGCCTCAAGACATACTATGACCCACTCATAGCGGCAAGCTGTTAGGTCGTCGTGTGGCTCCCCTTTCGTTCCCTGGGGCAATTGTACAGGAGAAGTGGAACGTTATAGTGGGCTGTCCTCTACAGTGCTTTCTAGTGTGTCAAGCTCTCCAGCGCTGCTCTCGGGAGACGCCGCTCGTTCCGAGAGCCTGTGCTCTACTTTAACGGTCGGTCCCAAATGCCGGTGACTAATAAAAGCCTTTAACCGCACAGCATTTCTGCAAACATAATTTTTTTATATTTAAAAATGTTTCACACACGAGTGAAAATGTTGGCCCTAGTGGCTATCGTGCCTCCCCACAAACCGCCGCAGTATCGCCGCGTGGCACTGCGGAGCGCAATCCCGAGGTGGACTCCCCGCAGGCTTCTCGCGCAAAACTGTACTCTTCGCGCCGCCGCCGGCAAGTGGTCCTGCCCAAAGGATGTTGACACCCTGCCGATGAGAACTGTGACATTTAGAACGCACCGGAAATCTTTAGAACTGAGCGTGGCCGCGATAAAAGGGTTTGCAGTAGAAAACGGAACTTACCAGCGGATGCCTGTTGATGTTCCGGGGAAATTCGTCGCACTTTTGCCATCCGCCCTAAAGCGAGATGAATCAAAATAATCTTCTGAGTCGACGCTGCTACCGTCATCACAAGATTCTGACTTGGGCTCATCTCGATCCGTGGAAATTTGCCGCTTGCGAAGGGCAGCTGCTCGCAACATCGACGCCATATCGGAAGCTACGAGCACTCGTCACGCGTGGCTAAGAGGCGTTTTAAAGAGCCCCCTTCCCGCTGTCAAAAAAAGAATCACGAAAGCGAAACTAAAAATTTTTTTCACTTCTAGGCACTGGATAGTGCTAGCTGTCCAGAAGCGCTCTGAGCGCGGCGAACTTTGAAGTTGAAGCCATTGACAGTAGGCTATCGATGGGTATAGGTGGCGACAGCGAAGTGCTTTAGACTGCGTGGCTACAGTGACATACAGTCTAGAGCACTTCCCCGTCCATTAGGTGAACATGTCCATTTAGTCTGCTGCTGAAGTGCTGCTTGGCTGCAGGCTCCTGTCTCCTTCTGACGCGTACCTCAGCCCAGCAGGCGAAACAGACCCCCTCTGGCTTAATAAATAACAGTAATCGCAAAGTGTTTAGCTTTCGAAGTTTGGGCGCACCACGTTTTAGCTAATATTTAAGGCCCCGATTGTACTTTTTTGTCTGTATTTAATCGGTGAATCTGGCTTTAGGGTCGAGCCGCAGTTACATAGCTATCGCTTTGCTTAAGACGCGCCTGCACATATTTGAAATTTTCAGAATATTGTTACGGTACATATGGACAGGACCGTGTGCGCATGAGGGAGACGAAGAGGAAGCGGTAGACTGTCTACTGGAGCTGTGGCCTTTGTACCAACCTGCGCACACTCTCCTGTCCAAATGCACCGTAACATGCACCGTAAGACCCTAATGCCCTGCCCACCAGCCGCGCTACGTATGTAGCAGTTTTTTTACTTCAGGACGCGATTCTTGACCACGGCGCACCAAGGCAGCTGCTGACAGATCGTGGCCGCTACTTCCTGTCCCAATTTGTCGAAGACAAACTTCGTTCCTGCTCCACTGAACAAAAGCTCGCAACCGCTTATCACCTACAAATGAACGGACTGACTGAACGACTAAATCGCACCCTTACAGAGATGTTGTCTATCTGTATATGTTTCAGCAGACCATCGGGATTAGAACAGCACTTTGTCCTACGCGACATTTGCATACAATTCGTCACGTCAGGATACCACTGGTTTTTCGCCTTTCTACCTCTTGTTTGGTCGTCAACCCACTCTACCTTTGGCACCTGCTACCTTCGGCGTTGGAACACACCACGGAATACGCCTTTGGTCGGGCTCGTATGGCTCACCACATTGCCTATGATCGACTTAAAGCGGCTCAGGCGTCGCAAAAGACTCGCTACGACAGTCGCCACCGGAACCTAAACTTCTCTGCCAGAAATTTTGTATTTCTGTCGACTCCAATTCGGCGCGTCGGCCTGTCCGAGAAGCTGCTGTCACGCTGTACCGGACCGTACCGGGTGTTACGATGATTAAGTGACAAAATACAATATCGCCTTGTTGAAGGCACGCCATTATCATCACAGCTACGAACTGACGTCATCCACGTGTCCCGCTTAGAGCCATACTGCTCGTCTAGTTCGCTATCATTCCAGCAAGCGCCGGGACGGTGCTCCAGCCCCCGTGGGTTATGTTAAGGTGCATTTGGACAGGACTTTGCGCACAAGAGGGAGACGAAGAACAAGTGGTGGACTGTATCCTGGAGATGTATGATTTGTACCAGTTTGCACGATTACCATTACCTTTTTCCTACGTAAATAGTTGCACATACGTTTGTGCGTCGGGCTTCCTCTTCGTAACGATATTGTCACCGATTGAATAGCGAAAGAGCGTTATCCAATCAGATTGTGTGCGTGAAGCGAATACTGGCGTACTATCGCACTGAGCATGAGATACAACGCGAAAGCGCTTGGGAAAGCGGCTGCGCGTTGTTACATTCTCGCTTATAGGCGAGCGCCAGCGATTGCGCTTCAATGTACGAGCATTGAAGTCTGAAGAACCGATGCCTTGATCCAGAGATTCACTATTCGTAAATGTCCATATTTTTCTAAAACTCTTCAAATATTTCTAAACGTGATCTGCGCGTAAGTAAACATGAAACTGAAGCAAAAGTATGACAAATATTTACTCCCGTTGGTATAATATAGAATAAAACATGTCTAATATGAATACAGCACAAAAGAGCAGCAGGCAGCGTGTCTCAACCAGAGCAGCTCAGGCAATCTCGAGCTCGCGCCTCCCGGGCGACTGGCGATGTGGCTGAGGCGCCGGGCACTCCTCTTCACTACAATCGCCCCCCACAGGAAAAGGAGCCATCCTGGCGAATCACGGTGAACATACAACCATTGGGTCGTAATACGGCTTCAGGCGTTGTACGTGGACGGTTTCATGACCACGACAGCGTTGGTCCGTAGGTGGCGTGACAGGCTCGACAATATAGTTCACAGGCGATGTCTGCGCTACAACACGGTGGGGTCCTTGATATTTGGAGACAAGCTTGGATGAGAGTCCAGCAGGAACAGCGGGGACCCAAAGCCACACAACGGAGTCCGGAAGAAAGTGACAATGCGGGTGATCATCGTCAAGTCTAGATTTTTGTTTCCATTGGTCGACGGCTGTAAAGAAACGGGAGAGCTGACCGGATTCCTCTGCGCCGCGGGCAGCTTCAGAGAGGGTCCTACATTCGGATGAGTCGCGTTTGTACGGAAGAATGGTGTGGAGGGTAGTCGAAGGTTCGCGGTCATACAAGAGGAAGAATGGAGAGAAGTTTATAGTCGCCTGTGGTGCAGTGTTGTAGGCGAACGTGATGAATGGCGAAATGAGGTCCCAATCAGTGTGATCAGAGGCGACGTATTTGGAGAGCATGTCGCCAAGGGTGTGGTTAAATCTTTCCGTCAGACCGTTAGTTTGAGGATGGTAGGCGGTGGTGGTGCGATGAACGATGCGACATTCAGCAAGGAGCGCGTTTACGACTTCGGAAAGGAAGACACATCCTCTATCACTTAAAAGTTCGCGAGGTGCACAGTGACGGAGAATAAAGTTTTTCAGGAGGAACGATGCTATATCACGAGCGGTGGCAGCAGGCAGAGCGGCTGTTTCTGCGTATCGCGTCGAATGGTCGATGGCGACGACGATCCAGTGGTCCCCGGAAGCCGTGCTCGGAAGGGGTCCATACAGGTCAATTCCAATGCGATCGAGGGGCCTGGCAGGACACGCGATTGGTTGGAGTGGACCAGAGACACGCTGAGCAGGAACCTTGCGGCGTTGGCACTGAGGGCACGACCGAATGTACTGGCACACAAAGGTGTACATGCCACGCCTATAAAACCTGGAGCGAAGCCGGGTGCACGTCTTGAAGACACCCGCATGTGCACACTGCAGGTCAGTGTGGAAGGCAGAACATATTTCACCACGAAGATGTCGAGGTGTGACCAGCAACCACTTGCCAAAGTCAGAGACGTAATTCCGGCGATAAAGAAGTCCATCCCGAATTTCGAAGTGAGATGTCTGACGGCGCAAAGCTCCAGAAGGTGAAGGAACAGTCGACGGGTTTGAAAGGAAGCGGATAAGAGTACTAATCGAGGCATCCTTGCGTTGCTCCGAAGCCATGTCGCAGCCTGCTGGGAACGAAAGTACTTGGTCAACGGCAGAGAGGCAGGCATCGCTTTCGTTTGACACGGGCGGACGGGAAAGCGCGTCGGCATTGGTGTGGCGGCGGCCAGACCTGTAGACAACGCGCACGTTGAAATCTTGCAACCGCAAAGCCCAACGAGCTAATCGACCTGAGGGGTCCTTCAACGTGGACAGCCAACAAAGTGCATGGTGGTCTGTAATCACGTCGAAGGGGCGGCCATAGAGGTAGGGTCGAAATTCACCAAGCACCCAGATTATGGCCAAACCTTCCTTCTCCGTAACGGAATAATTCTTCTCGGCTTTGGTGAGAGTGCGGCTTGCGTATGCAACGACGTACTCGTCGAATCCAGATTTGCGCTGCGCGAGCAGAGCGCCGAGGCCAACACCACTGACGTCGGTGTGTACTTCGGTCGGAGCTGTCGGGTCGAAGTGACACAGTATAGGTGGCGAGGTCAGTAGACGACGCAACTCTTGGAAGGTATCGTCACAAGCGGACGACCAGGCGTAGTCATTCGTCATTCATGTCGCTCCGTAGAAGCTGATCCAAGGGAGCGGTGATGGACGCAAAATTCCGAATGAAGCGGCGAAAGATCATAGGCCAAGGAAGCTGCGAAGTTCTCTTACGGAGGAAGGTTTGGGAAACTCAGCAACTGCACGGAGCTTGGCGGAGTCAGGAAGAATACCGTGTTTAGATACTACCGGGCCAACGACGGTGAGCTGACTTGCGCCGAAGTGGCATTTCTTCAGGTTGAACTGAAGGCCGGCGGCAGTTAGACACTGCAACACTTCCTCCAGCCTCAGAGGTGGGTGGGAAAATCGGTCGAAAAAATAACCACATCATCTAAGTAGCACAGGCACGTTTTCCACTTGAGACCACGCAAAAGATGGTCCATCATACCCTCAAATGTTGCGGGGGTGTTGCAAAGCCCGAAAGGCATGACACGAAATTCATATAGGCCATCTGGTGTTACAAAGGCCGTTTTAGGTTGGTCTTCGGGTGCCATGGGGACTTGCCAATAGCCGCTGCGTAAGTCGATAGAAGACAAGAACTCCGCGCCTTGGAGGCAGTCAAGGGCGTCGTCAATTCTGGGAAGAGGGTAGCGGTAATCAACGACGGTAAACGACGACGGTAATCGACACAGAATCGTATCGATCCATCCTTCTTCTTAACAAGAACAACGGGAGATGCCCATGGGCTGTCCGAAGGCTGAATGACGCCGCGCTTGAGCATGTCAGCTACTTTGTCATTGATAACATGGCGCTCTGTCACGGATACGCGATATGGTCTTCGTCTCAGTGGCGCACTGGTACCCGTGTCGATGCGATGACAAACAGCTGACGTGCGGCCCAAGAGAAAATGCTGGCAGTCGAAAGACGAATGGAACTTGTCGAGAAGGCGCAGAATCTGGGCGCGTTGAAAAACAGTCAACGTGTCGGCGATGGAGCTATGTAAAACATTGGGCGAAGTCGGCTCCTGCGCGGGGTTACAGGTCACTCCGGCGACCTCATGAGTGGCGATGGGACCAGTTGGTATGTCAATGATGGCAGCAGGGTCGACACACTGGGCGCGGACAACGCACTCCCCACGAAGCAAAGTGAGAGTACAGGATAATCGGCTGGCGACGAGCAATCCGCTGACGCCGGCATGAACGTCCAAAAGAGCTAAAGGCAGCGGGGAACAGTAGCTTGTATAGTGGAGGCTACGCTAGTTAGTTAACCATACTTTACCGGCTGTATAGAGATCATTCGCACTCTCTGAAGAGGCATGTTCATCCGAATAAACTACTGGTTTGCTCGTAAAGATCTATTTCTACTCTTAATAAACAAGGCTTCATAACGTACTAATTCCAAAACTTGCTAAATTTAGGAATACTGGAATGTGAGCCTCGTTTTATAATAATTGAAACGGCTATTCATTATTCGAAAACTATTCGAAAGGTGTTCGATATTCGATTCGCTTCTGGCACATTCGATTCGTATTCGATTCGGTCTTGAAAATCTCTATTCGCACACCCCTACTCTTCCGCAATAAAATGTGCGACATCAATTGGAAATGACATTACATGCATGCGCGTTTAGCGCCAGACAATAACTTTGTGACAGTACTTTAAGAAACATCACTTGGGCAACGATTGAAAGTAAAATGTAGTACAGTCGCCATAAATATTAGCTGAAACATGGTCGAAGGGGCCCCCAAGACTGTGGCACCGACATACTGAAAATTGAAGAAGTGAACACTGTTCGGTATAATGGAAAATAATATACTAATATTCTGTTTGCCAATGTGGTCATGCGGTTTTGGGACTGCTTTCATCGTGGGTGTCACGTCGCAGCCCATAATTAACGCGGCTGTACGTATGTCAGCATCGCCCCAATATCCCTGTATTTTCTTTTTTTAGGTCTTAACATTTGACTGTCAAAATGTGTGCCGCAAAGCACTCATCAAAATGCTTCAGTACTTTTCGTTCTAGCGCACATGTCCGCGCTGCTGCATCTGCGGCAATGTATTGAAAAATGTATGTAATGCTTTCCCCCAGGCAGCTTTTTCTTTCTTCCATATGACGCCAGGAAGTCGTGCCTGGTGCCAGGAAGCCGAGCTTGCTGCCAGCAACGCTCAGAAATACAATTTTCTTGCGCACCTTGTGTGATGCACCATTACGCTGAGTTGCTTCTTGTATAATGTAGGAGAATCAATTGTATAGGCAGAAGTGTATGGTTGGGCACGTGCGTTTAAGCTCATGAACTTCATTTCCGCTAAGATAACATGTCCAAGCTTTCACACTTGCTATATAACAAACCTATGGCATCATCCACATGCCGGTTGTTTGTAACTGCACTTGATAAATGTATTAAACCCATATAACTCTTGGTGACATCATTTTGTTAGGCGAGTGTTTAAATTCGTAACCTCTAAATAGGAAGTAAGTTGAGCAGTTTGCGTAATAGACGAAGCTAAGGTAATTAAGCTTTCACTAATTTATCTGAGACAGCTAAAGCAAATGAGTAGTTTGGAGCCAGTGGTCGAGATTATCTAGCTGAGCCAAGAAACATTTATTAAACATGCTTTTGTAACAGTCCCGCGAATAAATATTTTGGAAATAAGCTAATTGAAAGCAAAACTTACGGATGGCCTTACGTCTGTAAGGCCATCCTGACCGCGCCCAGCATTTTGTGATGATGTCATCAATGATATCGCTGCTTGAGCATGTTCCTCGCGGCCAGTCCACTTTCAATTTTTATTCGCGTTGTTTCGAAGCAAGCAGTTCAAAGCTTTAATGCAAATATAGCAGCAAACGTGTGCCGCCGAAAGCTTGCTTCGGCGTATAAGGGATGCACGACGCAATGATGATGCGGATTTAGCGCGTCGCTGGCATCAAGACATGGAGGAAAGAAAAAGAGGAGGGAGCATTGCGCAACGAGATTCAAGGCAATCCTGTGGGCCCAACACGCGATCGCACGTCGAAGTGCGCGTTTGGTTTTAGTGCTCCCACTCTGCAGACAGAGCCACGGCAGGGCAGCGGAGCAAGCGCGCACTGAATAAAAACTACTGACATGCTACTGGGAACCAAACGTCTTAGCAAATCTTGATTCTTGCTCCGTGATCTCGACGGAAGAGGCCACGTGTTGGGCCGCCACTGAGCCTACGTATCAGTTCCACGGAGGGTCCGCTTGCCTATTCTGGCAGCGTGACGTAGTGCTCTCTCCTTACTTTTTCCTTCCTCGTTGCATAAAGATAATTCACTGCCGCTGAGGGAAGGACGATAACGAAGGTGAACTGCTAGGCAGTGCCGATGGTGACTGCGCCATCGTAATGAAATCTGAGGCCATGATCTTGGCGCCTAAGGCGCTTTTTTTTTCATGGGCCTCGCCTTCAGAAAGAGATAATCCGTAATGTGCAGTGCCGTTGTTGTCTCATAGATTTAATATATGTGTTTAAATAAACTGTATATATAAGATTGTCTCCGAGAGTGGGCGTAATCTAAACACACACACACACACACACACACACACACACACACACACACGCACACGCACACGCACACGCACACGCACACACACGCACACGCACACGCACACGCACGCACACGCACACACACGCCCGCACGCACACACACACACACACACACACGCGCGCGCACGCACACGCACACACACATTCACTCTCTCCCTCGCACTCCCACCCATGCACGCACAAACACGAACACACAGGTTTGCTTCAAACGCTCCCGCGCATGCGCCGCAAGCCCGCAAGCGCGCGCACACATGCACTAACACGCGCGTGCATGCGCAGGCAAATGTACGCATGCACCCACGCCGCGAATGCTCACACACGCTCACACGCACTCGCGCGCATGCAAACGCAAATACGGAGGCACTCGCACGCGCACACATACACACGCCCACACGGGCACGCAACCGTCACATGCACGCTGAAGACATGCACATGCATAATCACTGCCTCTCCATCCCGGCTGCCTCTGCAAACAGACTGCATAACACTCGCTCTACTATTACCATTCGAACACCAGCTGGAATTCATCGCGTTGCGGTTTGAATTTGGCGCTTCTTCGGGTCAACGTGTCTTCTGCTGGGAGGTTGCAAAACGAATGGCTCCTGCGTGTGACTTCACCACCCATCCCTGGCCAAAACACTATTGAACGCACCACTAATGTTCCTACTATAAGTGCCATAAATACATATGTTGTTAGAAGGGACTACCCTCTCGTTGTAGTCAGCTGAAACGTTTTAATCCTCGACTGATATTTTGAAATTTAGTCTAAAAAAAATTGCTCATTCAATTACGCTTGTGCAGTGCCGTGAAGTTGCGTACGCGAATGTCGAGAATTCCTGAACATGTCTATTTGCCACATTGCACTGAAGCAGGAGCCATGGGTGCCGCCATGTTGGACAACTGTATTTCTTAGCGTGCGTCCACATTACGAACGTTAAAATCGCCAATTAACGTTCGCTATCGTAGCGCACGTAAATCTCAGAAGCTCAATAACGTCCGGAGTATGCGCAGTGATGACAATTCTATTTGTTTACGTACGTAATGCGTTTACGTTTGGTTGCGAACGCTATTCAACTGCCTATTATCCAAGAGTTCAGCCGAGCGTTCGTAACGTTTTCGACGACTTCGCAGGGTGAAAATCTTTACTGTGACGTTCGCTGGGCCTTGGGCGGCGGCGGACTGTATTCACTGGCATTTCGTTTTAGCTTTTTTATTACGTATGAAGTAATTGTTTTTCAAGCACGCATTGTCAACATATACAGATAGCGATACATTTGTAATTAATTTTATATAAACGTCAGACGTAAAATTGAATATTGGTGAACCACAGAATTTTTTGTCTTGTTGGTCAATATGCGGCATATTTGGAATATACTTTGCCATTGGTTGCGCATGTGCAGCGTTTAAGCGTCGTCCGCGCATTTAAGGTTGAAGTTTTAAGTAAACATAAAAGTAGCACATTCTCCTAAACATAATTGTACGTTGACTAGTCTGCATATTCTGATGTATTCGTTGTGTCAGTGTGTGCGTGTCATCTTTGTGTGCATACCATTTTCATAAGCATACGATTTTTCGATTACACTTCTTGGGTGGTGAAATGAAAACTCGCCGATGGGTCTCTGTATAGTGACACTCGATTAAAAGCGCCCACAGTAAGAAGTCATGATTGCCTACACTTATATCTCATGGTAATTATTCTTGCTTCCTCTTCTTTACAGAGTCTGCTACTCATGAAGGAGGTGATTGTTTTCTTCTTCTTTCGGGCATTGTATTTCTATAGCTTGTTCACTCGTGTGCTGCCGTTACAAAAGATTTGTCTTGTGTTTACCGGCGACCTATTGCATCTTGAGAGAGGGGATAAAAAATCCCCTGTATATAAGTGGCTATGACCCTATATCAAATAATTCTATACTCTTTCGCGTCTGAAGCATTCAAGTGGACGTAAAGATTTACGCAAGAAGCCAAAACGACAGCGGCTTCTCTAGCTGATTCGAGCGCTTCACCGTGCTTCAAAATGTGATGCGCTATACCCACCGTTGCTCCCTTGAGGATACATGTGCGCTCAGGTATTGCCTCCAGTACGTGTACATGCGTATCCTCGGCAGAGGCCGTTGCGGGGGCGGGTCGCCCGGAGCGCTAAGCCTATCTATAGTGTTGTCGCGCGTACTCATTTATCCTTTCACGTGACGGTATTTCACCGGCTAACAAATGTTAAGGGTTATCGTTGAGCGTAAGACGCGACTTTCTGTGTCGGAATTTTCTCGAATGCTATCGCGGGTTCCAGCCCTTGCCTGTTTTCGCCAAACCGGTAAAGAGGCAGCGAGGAGGGGATGAAGGTTTTCACATGCCAAATACAAGCCCAGCGGTTACCGATATATAGGCAGAAGCTAGACGAACAAGCTCTAAAAACACAGCTAAGTAGGTTAGGTAGGCAAAGAAAAACAGGGATATTACAAAACTACGCACCGGCAACTAGCCGATAAACAAACCCAGAAAATATTTTAGGCATATCATATGAGGACGAGGGGCTGCATGTTCAATGATCAGACGTCCATGCATTTGCACGATAAAGGTCTTTGCCTTCTTGAGTGAAACGTATGCATGTGCTTCTCGTTTGTACGTTCGCTATAGCACACGCGTGTTCATTCTTTTGCGATTCTGTAAGCGTCTTGCGCTGTACATGGTATTTTTCTCTCCCTTTTAATTTTAGTTGCGAGCGCTACACTTGTTCGTACTAACTCTGTCCATATCGATAACCGGGTTTTCTTGCTGATTGGCTTTATTCTCGGCCCGGTAACATTTGCCAATTACCCAATTAGGTGGAAATATTGCAACAGCAAAACTTCACAGTGAGAACGGGGTGGAAGAAATACTGCTTTCGCGTCGCTCCTCTCCATATAAATTCGCAGACGAAATTCACAAATATCCGGCACATCCGGCATACCGTCGGCGTATCCCTCAGGATTGCTTTGGAGTCTATAGCAGAGCTGACAAATCGTGAGAACTGCTGGCAACATGGCGCTGGCAGGGCAAGTGCACTATTACGATGTTGAGATAGTTCTTTTGCGTATGCATGCTGGGAACTCTACAACGGCAGAAGAGAGCTCTGTACCGTCGACGCGCTTTCAAGTGCACCTGCAAAAATTCACCGACGATTACGATGCTCTGTAATGCGCAATTTGAGTGCAACTCTATACGTGTTGTCATTTCGCAATGTTTTGGCTGGCGTGGACAATCAGTCTCGTGCAGCACGTTGCAAACGAAGCAAAGTTTGGTGCCACTGCCTTGCTAATTTGGAGATCGCGAGAGCCAGCGCGTGGGTGCCGCATGGGCCTGATTTACAGCAGCCGCCGCCGCCGACAGACCTCCCAGGCGATGCGCGCTACTCTGGCGCCATCTCGTGGCATCATCACCGCACTACTACATCGCCGCAATACCCTCTTCCGCTTTCTCGTTCTCCTGTTCCTCCTGTTCGCTTTCATCTTCGCACCTCGTCGATGTCGCCGCTCTTCACTTTTAAAGCGAAGCCTTCTTTGCCTCTTCCTTCAACTTTCCCACTGCTGCTGCTACTGCTGTGCTTGCTGCTGTCCGGCACACCGCTTCGTGGGTGGTTCAGAGCGTGTGTATAGATGACAGGAGCGAGTCAGAGAAGAAAGGCGACCCGAGAAACTCGTTTTCACCTCACCCCATCGAATGTTCACTATGCCCTCTGGAGTTCCCTGGGCGTCGCCACATTAGGACCTTGACAGCTATATTTATCGATGATTCCCCTCAGAAGCGTTCCAGAAACTGCAGCGCTTCCCTTTCTAATAACATGCGAGTCCATAGGGGACGTAGATAGAACTCTAGAGAGGAGGGACGAGAAGCGGGAGTTACCATACAATAGAGGGGGGGGGGAAGGTGGCGAGAGAAGGCATGAAAACCCTACCACTATACGACAGCGGCTACGGGGGAACTGTATGAGCTAAAGTTTACTGGAAGGAAACTGGATAAGCTTAAGTTAGGTTGAAGATCAAGTACGTTGCTGCTTTTTCTCAAAAGTAACCACCATGCAAATATGTCAAGCGGACAAACCAGGCAGGGCGTGCGGAAGCAGAGCCGCATTAATTAAAGCGCATTGAAGGGTTCAGGCGACACTATGGAAGCGGTCGCCGGTCAAATCAACACTTCTGTGGCCGCCGCGGTAGCTTTGCGGTTATATCATTGCTAGAGATCGCGGAATTGATGCTACCCGCGACAGCCGCATTTAAACGGGGACGAAATAGAAAACACACGTGTACTTAGATTTTGGGAAACGTTGAAGAAGATCACGGTGTCAAAATTAATCCGGAGTCCATCATTACTGCGTGCCTCGTAATCCGATTGTGGTTTTGGCACGTACAGCCCCATAATCCAATTGATGTTTAATACTTCTGCCACGGTGGGACATGCCATATGAGGCAGTGACTGTGCTCAACCTTCTCAGAGGTTATGAAATATGGTGCAACAGCGCCTCAAGCAAACACCTCTCCCTGTGTGCTCTGTGTACTGCGCAAACAGCAGTGGTTCCCGGAAGGTTACGTGTAACATCAACTCACCACTCTCGTGTTAGGCTAAGCGTTGAAGAAATTAAGCTTTAGCCGTCAGCATCACCGATAATTATCGTCGATCAAAGCATCCAGCACGGAAATCTTCGCTTACATCGATTCCCACAGTGTGTGGGATCTGCATAATTTTTTCATCTTTCGCTGCGCTCGTTCGCTCAGTACGCTGCCGACGACGCTGACGCTCGCTGCAGGAACAGGCGCCTAAGAGTTGCGGTCTAAAAAGTTGTCGCAGCTGCGAGATGCCGCTACGCAGCAGTCGGTGCAACAAGTCGGGGCTGTATGTACGCAAACGACGTACGCCTTGAATCCCTGAATTTGGTCGGTGGCATAACTTTACGGATGTCTCTCAAAGTCACCCCTTTGTTCGCCTATGTTTGGGCCACGTTTCCAAAAGAGTCTTTTAGGTCCTTTGCACGATAAGGAATGTGCTATTTGCTCTTCTTTATTCAAAAATGCTTAGTGTCATGCGCACTTTATTTTAGTGTTTACTGGTGACCCTTTTTTAAACCAAATTTCGCTGTTATCAAAATATTGTTTGGCGCAAGACTCGCCTACTCTGCCCCAAAATTATTGAATGTTGTTGCGGATTCTATAGCGAAAGAGTCTTGTCTATTCATAGCGTGCGACATACGCGAAGGTTGTTGTGCATTTTAGGACGTAAAGGAGCACGAGCAATTGTTCTGGAATGTAAGCCGGAATACACACACGACTGTGCTTGCCGCTATCGCAGTGTTTTTAGTATTGTTATTGTCAGACACAAATTCACGCAGCAAAGAGATGGCTTTTTACCTTTTGCTTTTGGCAGTATTTTTCAATAAATTTTCACCCTCACTGCAACGCGACAATGTGTTTGCTCCGTTTTCTTATTTTGTTGTTTTATGTATCCACATACTATGGTTGATTGCTTTTTTCGCTCGACTCCATCTTATGGCAGAAAATTTTCATTGCTCCGATTCATTCACGTGGCGTATACTTTTTAGTGCACTTCCTTCACCTTTTCTAATATATCGCCTCCTGATTTGTAATAATATAAACGTCTATTTGTGCTAGGTTTGTTGCAGCAGCTGCTGCTGATGAAGACGACTGGGAAACAGGCGTGGATCTCGACAAGGCATCGCATTTCGCATTTTCACCACAGTCCTGGCATCCCCGTTAACGACGCAAAATAAAGCTGAACTTTAGGCTGTCCACAAACGTGCTATCGCTGAGTAGATGGGCCCTAGTACTTTTGTTTTCTGCATCAAACCATTCATGTACGGTGTTGCTTGGGCGTTTGAACGCGCGATATAGTCACATGAAAATGAAAGAACAAGTATTATTACGGCAATACAAGTACGGCAATACTTTACGTTTGAAGCAAACAAGGCATTATAAATGATAAACTTTTCTGACGTTTCTAAGAGGTACTGATTTCGATGTAGGATACCTGTTATGCGGCTCAGTTTCTGTAGTATCAAGTATACGTGAGCGCCCCATTGGAATGTGTCCGTAAATTATACATTATGTAGTTTTACCTTGTCACGAACGTCTATATTCTCTGAGTTGTAAAATATTTTTTGGGTCAATGGAATAGACATACAAGTTACTTTAAAGAGGACTGCTTCTGTTTTTTTGTAGTGTACTTTTAAAGCGTTGTCCTCGGTCCATTTTGGGAGATGAGTTAAGATATGGTTTGCTGTACTAATTAGGCCTGTATATGAGCTTGCTGATCAAAAAATGCTTGTATTGTCTACGTAGTTTGTGAATTTTGCTTCTCGATGGGTAAGAATTTTGTCGTTTATGTAGATGTTGAATAGAAATGAACCAAAGATACCTCCCTCAATAATATAATGATCGTTCAAAAATGCCAGACGTGACGTAACACATTGGTTAGGGTTTGCTTTTACATATCACTCTTTTATAGCAAGCAGGCATTTACTGCGTGCTTGTGTTGCTGCTAATACTTACATGACCTGTTGTTTTCTTCAGTTTGAACAGACAAACAAATTTACCTGCGATAGATATCATTGCCTCGCCTTTTCTGATGCACATATGGAAGAGGTGTACGTTACCTGCGCGACATATCGCAATGACTAGGTAGCTAAACAAATAGGTTTACTTATTAATTTTTGATAATTCACTCTAGGGCAATATTCGAAATGTAAAATATGACCGAACAGTAGTGGTCATGTTTTATTTAGAAAAAAAAATTGTCTAGCATTATTTACAGAAAATCTGGCCTTAAAGTATGGTACGAAACGCATAGGCGTTCCAGTTCGCACTTTCCCAATAGTAAGGCCAACGCAATTATTTTAATATTTAGGATTTCGTACAAGCATGCGTGACCTTATTACTGCTCAGCTTCAATTTACTAATAGACAAAATGGGCCCTAAAGCGAATAGTTATACAGGTAATTTGCCCATCTTTATATTAACATATGCATTAGAACTTGTGGCGCGCAAGCAATGTCCACGTATTGAAGTTGTCTACCTCTGCCATGGCGATTCGTGTTACATGGTCCATGCCATTTCTTTAAAAAATAAAGAATTTAGTTAAAAGAAAAACGCCACAGCCAAAGCCGGTATATTTAAAGCTGTAGATGGTAGCGCAGTTTTACAAGATAGCAATCTTATTTTTCACGTGAGTAATTGTATATTTCTTATGTTTTTTATTTTTTGCAGGAGGGCAAGGTACGTATAGAAGAGAAATAAAATATTGCTTACACATTTTTTCGGGAATGTCGTGTGTGCAAACCTGCGAATATACTGTTTTATCACCAGCAAATAGTGGCAGCAGTGTAAAGAGTGGTCCTAGCATGGAGTTCGTGTGTTTTGTGCAAACGTAGAACACTCAAAAGAAGCCTACAAAGTTTACTCGAACTATGTAAATGTGGACAAATTACCTGACCAGTAGGACCTCATCTGGAAGAAAACGTAAATCAAACCATTAACATAAACTAGTTCACTAAATTACCTTCGAGTTACAAACTATACGGCACGATTTCGTATTGGAAAGCAGAACGCAAACGTTGGAAACGTGTCCTTCCGTGCTTCTTCACTTTAAGGTGACCATGTAGACTGAAATATCCGCGTCATGTTATTCTTTAATTTATCTCATTACTCACACGGCAGCGAGAATTGTGGCTTAGAGCATTGCACGGGCCCTTCATTCAGGCCACGGCCCAGCCCGAGCCCGAAAGTGGCATGCGTTGACCCGCCCCAGCATCAACCGGTGATTTCAAACTTGGCCCGTAGCCGGCCCTGGCCCAAAACATCCGGGCCGGGAGGAGGAGGAGGAGGAGGAGGAGAAGGAGGAGGAACTTTATTAATGCAGAAACTGTTGCGCGGTTTATTCCTGAGTGGTCCCCTCTGACAGGGCTCCACTGGCGATCGCGGCTGGCCGGGCCTGGTCGAGGGTCGCCAGTTGGCTTCCCAGGTCCAGTTCGGAGAGTCTCGCCTCCCAAGACCACGTAGTGAGCGTGTGTGTTGTGACTGGTGGCGAAATTGCGTCGCCCGGACGGTCGGTACATTCGTGTGTTATGTGCGCGAGTATCGCTGTGTGGTTGCTACACCAGGGACATGTCCGGGACGTATAACTGTCTGGGGAGATGGCGTGTAGACGAGACAAGTGTGGGTATGTGTTAGTTTGCAGGCGGCGCCAGTCCCTTGCCTGGAGTTTATTGAGAGCTTTGTGTGGGGGAGCGTATTGCGCTCTTCCGAGACGTTGGTCCTGTAGTATTTGTTGACCTGTCGTTAATAACTCGTGGGTCGCTCATCGGTCTGTCGGGGGCTGAAGAACGGTGTGGTCTGCCGCTCGGCTAGTGAGCCCTCGAGCTGCGCAGTCCGCCTCTTCGTTTCCCCGCAGGCCTTCGCGCCCGGGGCACCAGACGATACCGTGGACCCATTCTAGTGAGCGACCCAGGATTCGAATGGCTTGTATAGGGAGCGTTCCATTCATGTATAAACGACACGCCGCTTGTGAGTCCTTAAGGACGCGGGCGGACCTTCCCTTGCTCTCGGCGTCGCGAAGTGAGAGAGCGATCACTGCTGCTTCTGCTGCTGCGCTGCATGTGGCGTGGTGGAGGCAGAGACTACCAGGTTCCCCTGATTTACAACGGCGAGTGTGTATTTGGGCCCGCAACGTGGCGACGAGGAATACGGACTAGCGTCCGTGTAGTATGTATGTGGGTCTCTGAAGCAGCGTTTGTGCAACATGCGGGCACGCGCTGCTCTTCCCTCTTGATTGTGGGTGGGGTGCATGTTCTTGGGGATAGGGTCTACTACATTGTTCTCTCTAACGTGGTTAGTCAAGAGTTGTGTTTCTTCTTTGCAGTACTGAGGTGTCAGCGGGTACCCTAGCCGTTGAAGAAGGTGTCTTCCCTGTTGAGTCTTGTTGAGGCGCTCCCTCTGCGCTATAAGCGTGGCACTTGCTAACTCCTCAAAGGTGTTGTATACACCTAGCGCTAGTAATTTCTTTGTGCTTGTGCTTGACGGTAGCTGTAAAGCCGTTTTGTACGCCATTCTTATGAGAGTGTCCATGCGCTCTGTGTCGCTTTTGCGCTTGACTTGATACGGGAGTGCGTGCGTGACAGGGATGATGATGAGGGCTTGTACCAGTCTTAAGATATCGTCCTCTGTGAAACCATCTTTGCTGGGCTCTACTGTGGCGATGAGTGATGCGGTGCTTCTTATAACGTGATTTAATTTCTATGCCGTTGTTCTCCTGGACGTGCATACCTAGTAAGCGTGCGGTCGGGACGCGCTTTATAGGTTGCCCGGCAATCTCGAGATGTATTGGCGGGGCTCGATGTTCCTTTGTTTGCTTGGGCCGGACTTGAAGGCACTCCGACTTGTGTGGGGCACACCTCATTCCTGCTGTGGTTAGGTATGACTCGATGTGTCCGATAGCTGTGAGTAATGTGTTTTCTCTGTCGCCGTATGAACCCTTGGTTGCCCATAGGGTGATATCGTCGGCATAGAAGACACATCCGAGTTTTGGGATGTTTTCCCGTTGTAAAGCAAGTTTTCTAAGTCCGATGTTGAATAGGAAAGGAGATATTATTGATCCTTGCGGAGTACCCTTCTTCGGTAGATCATATATGTCTGATTGTAGGCCTGCTATGCCGATGCGGGCTTTGCGGTGGCTGAGAAAAGCCACGGTATAATGGTATACTCGCTCACCGCATCCTATGGCGGCAAGGCCATCTAGGATGGTTTCATGTGCTATATTATCAAATGCTTTTTCCACGTCAAGGGCTAGGAGTAAGTTGTTGTTGCTTCCCGGTTGTGGGTTGAGGACCTCTTCCTTGAGCAGGAGGAAGACATCCTGTGGTCACATGCCTTTCCGAAATCCGTACATGCAATTGGGGTGTAGTCCATGTTCTTCCATGTGTTGTTCTATTCGAGTGAGTACAATTTGTTCAAGAAGCTTGCCCAGGCAAGACGTGAGCGAGATCGATCGTAATTGATCGAGCCTGCGCGGTTTTCCAGGTTTGGGTATAAGGTCTATGCGAGCTGTAGTCCATTCCTCGAGTAATGTTCCACCCGGTGTCCATATTTCTTCGTTCAGCTGCTTTGTAAAGGCTCGCAGGGTTTCATCACTTAGGTTTCTCAAGATGGCGTTGGTGATCCCGTCGGGACCCGGTGCCGTGTTTTCGCGAAGCTCTGTACTGCCACGTATACCTCCGCATACGTGAAGGGTGCATCAAGTATCTCGTTCGGAGGTCCCGGATATTGAGGGTATGGTTTCGGATGCCCGGTCCGGATTCCCGTTTATGTTGGCTGTCGTTCCTGTAAGAGTTCATCCTGGGTTCCCGGATATTCGCCAACGAGTTTTTTAGGGTTGTGTTTGTTTCTGTTTTCGTATTTGAAGGATCGATGATGCTGCGGAGTATGTTCCACGTCTTTTTGGTGCTTAGCGTGCCTTTAAGCGAATCGCAGAACGTGCGCCAATTGTCCCTGTGAACCTGCAGGGCATAATTGCTGGCCTGTTTTGAGACGTTTGATATCCTAAGTCTAAGTTTGCGATTTAGCTTCTGTTTGCGCCATCTTTTTATGAGGCCTCTGCATGCTTCCCATAAGTGTATCAGATGGTTGTCGGTTGCCGGCGTGTCGGTATCGGTTCGGTACACTTTAGTGTTGGCGTCATATAGTTCTTTGATGCGTTGGGCCCACTCCTTGATCGTGGTCAAGCGGCCTTGATGTTCCGGGAAGGGCGGGCTTGTATCCAAATCGAGCTGTTGCCTCTCAATAAACTTAGGTCAATTTGTAATTTTGGCTTTCCCTAGGGGTCGGCGTAGTTTGGCCGAGGCGCTGGTGATTTCGATAATGTAGTGATCACTACCCAGCGAGTCGTCTAGGACCCTCCAGCTTGTTCCCACGGTATCGTTGGTGATGGTGAGATCAGGGGTCGTGTCCCTGCTGGCGCTGTTTCCTATTCGAGTAGGCGTACCTGGTAGAGTAATTAGAGTGTATTCGTGGCGCTCTATGGCTTCTAGGAGCATGGTGCCCTTGGTGTCTGCTTTCGAGTAGCCCCACGTGTTGTGCTTTGCATTGAAATCTCCGGTTATAATTAGGCGATCGCGGTGTTCCAGCATTCGCTGTAGGTGCCGGAACAATGACGCGAAGTCAGCCTTTCTGTCGCGGGGGGGACTGTATACGTTGCATACGACTTGTTTAGGTCTTCCCTTCTTGACAGGCCATATCGTGGTGATGAGATGTGGGATTTCCTCACCGGGGAGCACTGTGAGGGTTGTTGCCAAATCTTTGCGGACGAGCGTGGCCACCCTACGGTAGCTGGGGTCGTACTGTATTTTATACCCCATAATTGGCTTCGGTTGCTCTCCCGCCTCTTCCAGGCAGATAATATCCGGGGGTACTAGCGCCGCCTGTACGTATAGCGAGAGGGATGCGTGCTTGCTTTTAATGTACCTACAGTTCCAAGACCAGATCGTGATGCTTTCGGTTTCCATTTGAGGTTTACTGGCCATGATAGGACTTCGAGGGTATTGTGCTGTCTGTGTCGGAAGTTAGCATGCTACCGTCATCTGTCTGAGAGGGTATTTTACTACTTTTTCGTTTACGCTTGCGTTCCTTGGTTAGGGATTCGTTAACGTATTTCTTTAATTCTTGGAATTCCGCAAAAAACTGTTGAAATTGTTGCTGTATTTGTTGTATTATTTGTTGTTGTGATTGTTGCAGTGCTTGTTGCAATTGGTCTTGGGTTACCAGGTTGCTCTCAGACGGTGAGTGCGCCTGAGGCTGCTTTTGCTGTGTTGTTTGGGGGGAGGGGGGCAGTTGTGTTTGTAGTGGCGGATGTCCGGTGAGAGTGCTTAGCTGTGGTAATTGAGATTGTGGCGATCGCTCACAGGTCGCAGCGTGTGCCGATTCAAGCATGACCACTCTTTTCATTAAAGTTTCGATTTTGTGCTCGCAGTCGGTTAGACGCTGTTTTTGCTGTCTATTTTCCTCAATGACCCTCTGGTATTCTGGATTTTGTGTGATCGGTGTGGATGTGTTTCGTGGCTTGGGAGAGACGACTTCCGCCCAGCTTACCTCGTGTGAAGGCTTCTGCTTCCTTGCTGGAGGCGACGGGTTCCTTTTGGGTGTCGGTGGTGCCCGATGCTCGCGGCTAGCTGACCGGGAGTGGGAGCGGGATTGGGAGCTGGAACGTTCCTAGGTATTGACCGGCCGGCCGCGAATGTCCGCCCTGTAGGTCTCTTCTTCGTCTTCCGAGGCGAACCGTCGTGGGGCTTTCGACTTCATCGGGGCTGATGATGGTGTGGGTCGGGGTGAAGCCGGTTTGAGTCGCTGCTTGCACGAGTGGTCACCGGTTGGGTGGGCCTCCCCGCACGAGGCGCAGTTTATCTCGCATTTGTGTCCGTCGGTTGGATTAAGCAGTCCGCGCAATCTACAGATGAGTCTGTCTGGGTTTGGGCACACGTCGGTACGGTGGCCTTTTTCCATGCAGATTTTGCAGACTTGGAGCGTTGGTCTAAATGGAGAGCAACGGAGTTCATCTCCGTAGTAGTACATAAATCGTGGTAGATGGGGACCAATAAAGGTCAGCGCTGCACTTTCAGTGGCACCGATCATCCTGGCTGTAAGGATTTCCACGCCTTGTGTTCTAACTCTGAGGTGGGCCATGAGGGTTTCGGTGGTTGTGTGCAACGGTATTCCATGTACCAATCCTCTGAGGGTGCCTTCTACTTGGGCGGTGTATGCGCGCACTGCGTGATTTCTGCCGCTAAGTGTTAAGGTGTGGATGTGTCTTGCTTTTTCGGCGACCTCTTCGTACTGGGTCGATAGGATGGCTACGTTGGATCCCGGGTTGATTCTCAGAATGAGTTTGTCATCCGTGAACTAGTTGTGGCACGCGTCGATGATCGCTCGTGCAAGTATGTGAGTGAGCACGTTTCTAAATGGCAGACTTGATTTGGACGAATGATTATTTTATAGTCAATTTTCGGAAGCGGTGGAGGTCTAGCAACTCTCCACGCTGTTGATGTCTTAGTGGTAGTTGCGGGGTCTTGGGGCTTCACACTACCGCGTCGCCTCTCCAAGGCTTCTTGCTTGCGTTGCTTTTGTGTTCGTACTGATTGCCAATTACAGAGTTTCTTGGCTCACCGGTTCGGTAGTCTGGTCCATGCGTTCTTCTTCGTGTCCTCCAGAAGTTGTATGGAGGGGGTCAACGATCGTAGTCTCTTCGTTCACAATGGTTAGGCCAAGTGCCGTCGCGGGAATCCCCGTCGGCGAAGCGAGCGGCTGCCGCCGCCGGTTAGGGTTAGCGGCTCACCCGTGGTGACGAAACTTCCGGGACTGACCCGGCTCGGTAAGGTTCGATTCGACCCATTAATCCTTGAGCCTGTCGTAGCGTGCTCAACTTCTCGGTTATTATGACGACACTGTCATGTGATCCACCGTGGGAGGTCAACAAGCTGCATCAAGCAAGTTTCTGCCCTTCGTCCGCTCTGGCTGGCGACTCTGTAGCTGCAAAATGAATAAACATTTAATTTGATTTCATTGCTCGCAGAAAACACAAAGGATTTTATTCGATAATTCTTTATAAAAGCACGCATATACTGCACAATAGACAGAGTGGGAAATACGGAGGGAGCAGGCTGGCATCTGCCACCGAGAGTGGCACAACACCTGATTACGCTTGTTTTATATATACAGCACGGGATACAGGGTCTTCTTTAACTGCACCAAATTTTTTGAAGATTCCCTATGGCAGTGTTGCAATCCCAGCGCTGGCACCGGTTGCTGCATATGGGTCGCAAGCCCCAAGGGTAGCGTTGGCCTGGCGGCCTGGGGCACAACTGGAAGCATCCGAAGGTCCTGGCAAAGCATGAGTCGACTGCTAACAGAACAACTTGTTTATTCTAGCATCGCAAAAGAGCGGCCGGTCAGGTCGACCGAAGTGGAGAGACGGGAGAGCACGTTAATCGGAGCCTCTCTCGGCGTCCGGGAGCAGCTGCTTTTATACTCTCGGAGTCGAGGGGAAGAAGGAACGCCTCGTCAGAGGCGCACGTGATGCGGGGCACGGACAGGCTGAGAGACACGTTGAGACGAGTGTAGTGACGCATCCTCCGGGCCGGCGCCGGTCAGACCTCCTCGCTTCACACTTGGGGAGCTCCTCTCCCCGGCTGCCGCGCTTTGACAAGCGTGGGCACCAACATGCACACACACACACACACGCACACTTGAAGACACGTGGAATTGAAACATGCCTGGACGCGCTTGGCGGGGAGGCGTATCGGCGGCGCTGAACGGGCCAAAATGTCCGCCGCTTTGAACGAAGCCTCGGCGTCCGTTGCATCCGCGCCGGCTATACCGCGCGTCGTAGGCGAAACGCAACAGCAGATAGCAAAATCATAACCCTTCATCCAAATTACTCGTTGAGGCGACCATTATATTTAAGACAAAAAGACAGCCAAAAAAAAAGGACGCACACAGGAAACAAAAGGTTCAGGACAACATTCGTTTGGGCTAGATGGTGCATACTTGAATGGGAAAGGAACAGCGCCAACTAAGACGATCACGAGAAGATCACGAATGTGTCTTTCTCCCTCTCGTGATCGTCTTAGTTGGCGCTGTTCCTTCCCAAAACATACAAGGAGACAGGAAAGAGGCTGGACTGCCAACTGTGCTGATTTCGCTAGCTAGTCTGAGGAGCTGCATGTCATTACGCAACCTCGTTCCTGTCTCCTTGTATGTTTCCTGTGTGCGTCTTTTTTCGGCTGGTTTTTTCTTAAATACAACGCATCAACTAGCCCAACAACGTGTTTTACTAGGCGGCCATTACTTCTACGAGAAATAAAAATATCCAACTGAATAATTAGCGTAATTACACTCACTAACTTTTTAATTAATTGCGCTTGAGTGCATAGAATAGCAGTTTCTTAAATAACAGGAACGCCTATGCATTTCGTCGGACACTTTGAAAAATTAATATTTCGGAACTGGGCGCTGTCTAGAGAGTCGTTCCAAGTGGAGACGCCGTGCGAAATCACCTACTATAATTCGCTGATTTGAATATGGGAGGTAAAGTAAATAATTGAGATGTTAATCAGCGTAATTATTTTAATTGTTCAATTGAGCACTTTAGGTTCTCGTTGTAGTAATGGCAACCTCATCGACGAATTTAGATCAAGGGTCAGAACTGTGCTATCTGCCATAGGCATTCTTCAAAAAAAAAAAAAAAAAAAAATTCGGGGCTGCTAAAAAAAAGCACCCTGTATTAAAAAAAAAGAAATCAAAGAATATTTGCAACAGTTACATTTCACTGGCGTCAGGTGTTGCGCCAGAGTTACTGTAAAAAAAGTACATTCTTCGATCACCATGCTCGTGCTTTAAAATGCGACAAAACCCTTGGCTGAAACCTAGGCGGGGTCCAGGCCCACCCAACCAAATCGCAGGGCACTGAATAAAGTTATTTGAATAAATGAATCATTGATTGCACTATAAGCAATTTCTAGATAGTTGTGCGGCAATCTGTAGCGAACCAATAGGTGAACACTCCCGTACACACATCTACCCATTGACCTCTCTTTTGAATCTCAAATAACTTTCACAAGGTAAAATGATCAAAAACGAGCCAATAAACTTATGGAAATAGGCTTGTCTATTGGCTTTCAGGAGTGCCACAGAACCGTGCAACTGGAAGCTTTTTTCATTAAAAAGGAAATTGGTGACACCAACGGGTAACGCTTATCTGATATATATATATATATATATATATATATATAATTGCTTTATTCAGCTTCGTTACACTGGTGTACATTTTTCTGTCGACAATTTAGGCATCCGTGTTTCGCAGTATAAGCAAAATTGGACTCTGTCTACTATTGTTGCATCACGGAAGGTGTGAAGCACAGCGCCTGTACACGGTAGAAAACGTAGTTCTTTTCGCCGGTGAAATTGGGATATGATAAGCCTGTTTGTCGACTTGAATTTGCAGGGAAGCCGCTCAGTGCTAGAAAAACATATACAAGGCAGCGAACGCGAAGGGTCAGCCACTTTACGTGTGCAAATACAATTCAAAAGAAAAATCTACAGAGAGAATAAAATTTTATGCGCTCAATTTTCTTTTCCACATTCCTTTCACCAATGTTGCAAAATTTTGCAGCATCCTCGTATGTTTAAAGTATTTACCTGAGAACAATGGACACTTGAAGGTGTAAACTTATTGTCACCTAATTAGGCGATAAACTAATGCCGAATATTCAACTCGCTTGAACAAATATCGATAAAAAATATTTGCAACCAGCAATGAGTTGCACTATGCCTTTATAAAGATCTTTGTTTTTATGCATGAATATTCCAGAATTGATTTCCTACAACTTTATTTCAATATAATGTAACAATTTGCTCAAAACTTATTTCATTTTTGTTTTTCAAATAAAATGATCACGCACAAGGAAGAAAAAAGCGGCATATGAATGACTACTGTCCAAAATCTAAATATTTTTGAGCAGCGACAAAATATTGCAAACGACTTAACTTTTAGGCACGCCGTCTGCTCATGAACAATGTAACCAGCTGTACTGACATATTTTGTTGATTTCTTTTCTGGTTGCTCTACGACGGATACTTTGACAGAAGCGAAGTTTCTGTTAGGTTGAGTGTTGTGTTTTAAAGATACAATTTTCCTTTTTTTGCGACAGATATATTTTCTGGCTTCATTTTTATTGGTTCCTAATGAGCAGTTGTGCCTGCGTGTCGCGAGAGAAGACGAGGAAATACGCTAGTGTTATGTATTCTGTTTACTCTTTGTTTGGTGCTTTCTATGCACACGGTATTCTTATTTCTTTGTCTGTGTGAGTCGAAATTGCAATATGTACCTGATTTCTATACTCCTGTTTTCTCCGTGTACATTTTGTAAGAGGCCTCTGACCCAGTCAGGCGCAAGGAAGCACCTTTTGTCCATGATTCCTTGGTTTCTTGCATAAGGAAACAAGAAAACTCTAGTCGTCCGTCTCGCGCCTGAGCACAATCACGTCTGGGAATCCGAGGTCCCATTAACCCGGCACCAACGCTGGCTAAAGTTTCTTAGCGTCGCTAAGGCGAAAGAATTCTGGCAGAACAGACTATGAATGCTAATCTGATTAGAATTCAAGCAATGTTGCCACCCCGTTGCGAGAAACCGTATTGCAGAATACACCTTCATGTAGAATCTGTAGTGGTCCTTCTGAGCTTTCGTGTGCTTCAGCTTTGCTGTGGCCTTCATTCGACATGGTCGTGCAGTATACCACGGCCGCAAGACGACACGACTGTGTGTCGACTGCGCACGCAGTGAAGACGAGGGGATCACAAAAAAAAAAAAAAAAAGGAATGATGCCGATGGAACACGAAAGGCGGCCCAACGACGGCGGCAAGACCGCAACGGGATGACAATCCTGAAGTGATCATTGTATAACGACAACAGCGTGACGACCACGGCATGAGAACAACGGGAGGACGAGAATTGGATGACGAAGTTGGATTGACGGCATTGAAACGACCCACGACGAGACCACGTTAACGGTATCACAAAGAATGTAAGACGACGACGCAATGACGTCGGTGCCATGACGATGGTGGCGTAATCCCGATTGATTGACCATGCCACAATTACAACGGAATGAAGAAGAAATGAGGTCGCAGGAACGCTGTTCGTGCAGTGCTCTACTGTTGTTGCCGGTGCAACCTTCCTGCTACGTAGAACGGCGGCGTAAAAGATAGCTTAGCCATACCGCATGATAAAGCGGTACGTCTCGCCCCTGCTGCTGAATTATCTGCGTGTTCTATCGGAAGTTGTGCAAAGCACCAACCGGACTAACATTGCTAGAAGAGGGAAGTACGACGGCACACTGCATTTTAAGCTATGCATTTCATCACAGAAGTGTTGGAGGGAGAGCCGCCTTTAGTGGTCAGGTAAATTGAGCAAAGGATTTATCGCTATCGCTTTTTGGTAATAAATGATCGCTAAACTAGAAAAGTGTTCTTCTGAGACTCCAATGAACCATTCGCTTGAAGTGATTCCCACATAGCGTGGGATGCGCATATATTATGTTTGAAATGATGTCCGCCTGGTCAGATAATTTATCGGTATTGATATAGTTACACTATAAGTATTTGAAGAAGAAAAAAACACACTATTTGAATTAGTAGAAGGCTTTGCACACTGAGAATAGTACATTTCAGTATATGTAAAAGTACAAATGCATTTCTTTTTATAATGCGGCAAGGCGTGAATTCTGCGCAAAATTTTGTTTTGTGTCGTCACCGCCTCATAGTTATTTGGTGATAAAGAACAAAATGTAAAGAAAACATGTTCACTCTTTTACTGTCCATAGTTTTTTTTTTTGGCAAGCTTGACTGCAGTAAATATTCCGTTAGTCGGTTTTGTCTATGACCTTTTTGGATGACCTGCTGCATTATTTGTGTTTTGGATTTAGGTTATCGGGAGTCTTTTGCTAAGTATTTCATATTTCGGGCCTTTCTTTCTTTTAGAAAGGGGGAAGCACCACAAAGGTAAGTATCAAATATTACTTTCATAAGTATACGTAGCGAGACCTTCGCGAAGAAGAAGCCATTAACGCAAGCAAGAGCCACAAATCACGAGGAAATGTATACAAAGCAGGCTCCTTTTTAAGAAGTTCTCGCTGGAACCAGGAAAACCTATCTTTCTGATGAAGTTAATCTTAGCAGAGGAAAACTGCAGAAAAATACCAAAGTCGCAGTGTCGCCCAAAAGGCGAAGCATCGATTGCAATAGCAAAGTAGTAGACAGCTAGCTATACGAAGTAAGGATAGTAGTTTTATCGACGGTATAAGCTTGGAAACATTCGCTTACTAACTGAAATAACATGCAAGGTTTCATTGCGCACAAGCAAACATGAACACATCACACTCGATGAGCGCGGACACTCGCTCTCAAAACACTAGTGTGAGCAAGCGGGGCAGCAGCAGCGAACGAAGTGGCCTTCGTGCTGTCTATCACTTGAAGGTAAACATCGGCGAGAAAACAGCACGCACAAAGGGATGAGCCGTCTGCAGATCTCTTTGAAGATTGGGCACGCGCGACCGCACGCGGCCGCGCAAAGTGCGCACTTGTTGGCGGAGCCGAAGCCGCCCCACCTCCCCGCTTTCCTCCCTACCGGGCGCGAGACTGAGCCGCGATGGTCAGTTCCCCTTGCGCCCAGCCGGGAAATACGCAGTTGCTGCCAGAGCGCAACGCCGCCCCCGTCTCTCTCACCCATCCCTCCGCGGGCTTTCGCGCGACGGAAGATGGCGCGTTAGCTCTCTGCTTTCCTCCTTCGCGTGCGCACGCTTGAGACGCGATCGTCAGCTTCCTTTGTGTGCTTTCAGTCGCAAAGACAGCATACAACGCGCGGCGACGGTGGTATCGCCCTTAGGCTTTATGCAGAACATCACTGTGACGGCGACGGTGACGACATGCATGCGGCTGGAATGCCCATAAAATTGCTATGGCAATAAGAACAACCAGGAAAATCTGTCTTTTCTGAAGTTGGTCTTGGCAAAGGAAATCCACAGAAAAAAAATTGCCATTACAGGTGTTCGCAAGCATTAAAATGAAAAAAGCATATATAAAGATAGAGCATTATTGAGCGATTCGATTGATTAGATTTAATGTTCCAACGGAACACTGCGACTATGAGAGACGGCGCTGTGCAGGGCTCCTAACTAATTTCGACCACATAGGATTGTTTAACCTGTACCCAAAGTGCCGCAGCCAAACATTGTCGCATTTCGGCCTCATCAAAATTTGGGCGCCGTCGCCAGGAATTGAACCCAAGACCTCGCGCTGGGCATCAGAATGCCACAGGCACTGCGCCACCACGGGGGGTAAATCGCTACTTACTTTTGCACAATCCACATAATTGTTATATGCTACTGCCGGTCAGTCGGCCTCGAGTATAATATATCGCAATAAACAGGACACGGACTGAGACGAAACAACAGAAACGTAAACTTGCAACTAAACAGTCTGACACAACTGAACAGATGGTCTGGCGAAGCATTGCTTTGTGAAACCATCACGCACGCGTGCATGAAGCATTCTTGCGCTTATACTTTGTTAAGACAACACGATAAATCAAATATACTTATACGCAGGCAAATTCAATCACTGCAAAGAAGAAAAAAAAGCAGGCACGAAAAATGCATGAATCTCATATCATTTATTCTTCGTGGAAAGTGTGTGACAAAAAATAATTTGCCGGTGTACCTCTACTTGTGGCTTCTACCGCGTGCCATTAACAATAGCAAAAAAAAAAAAAGCTTCGGTGAAAAGCTACGTATGCGTAGGTAACGGTTAGGCTAAGCGAGTTTTTCTCAATGTACGTTTAGTTGCAAGTTAGCGCTCGTGTTCTTTTTTTATTTATTTCCAATACTGTTAGCCCTTGCGGGCTGTTACAGGAGTGGGAGCAAATAATTTTCCACAAACACGTAACACCAGTTCCGCAATAAACAAACAATGCATTCAGCAAACACATGACAGTTTACGCTCAAATGATTCAGTTGTGTGCGTTTCAATAAATACATCTGCGTCAAGTTTGTTCCAATCGACTATAGTTTTCACAAGAAAGGAAAATTTGAAGGCATCAACGCGTGGCACATAGGGCATTACAGCATGAGAGTGACCTGTACGTGGGGACACTCGTCCAGGGGGACGCAAGTATAGTCTGGAGTCCAAATTGTATTTATTGTTATACAATTGGTACACGAATTTCAACCTGGCTATTTTTCTGCGCGTTGCGAGTTCGGGCAAACCGGCACGAGATAATAACGCAGTTACAGACTGCTTCCTTTGACAAGCATTAAAGATAAACCGTGCGGCTAGTCTTTGAATTCGTTCCAGTTTATTTATCAAGCCCACTTGGTGCGGATCCCAGACTATACATGCGTATTCCAGTGCGGGCCGTAAAACGGTTTTGTACGCCTTGAGCTTTACCTCGGGTGTAGCATCTTTCAACTTTCGCCTTAACAGACCGAGTTTGCGTTGAGCAGAACCACAAATGTTTTCAATGTGTGCGTTCCAATTCAAATTGTGCGTGATTGTGACGCCAAGATACGTAAGCTTACTAACATGTTTAAGTGGGCTATTCTTTATTCTGTAAGAAAAATGCAACCGGGCTTTCTTGTCAGGTACAGTCATGTAAGCTGATTTATCGAAATTAATTTTCATGTCCCACGTAACACACCAGTCATAAATTCTTTGCAAGCATTCCTCATTTCGTCTTTCTCTCCGTGCAATAAATTGCTCTATTTTATCCTTCGCGTGGTTATGCCTGTTAGCATTTGAGTCGCTCAATAACTGTTGCTTGCTTGCGCTCTAAAAATGGCATTTCACCTAACATGCTCAATAGATTTCAGTGCTATATTAAAAAAAACAAAGGAAAGAAACTAAATGCGCGAAAGCATTGACATCATTGTCAGCTGCCACACTTGAATGAGGAACAGAGGTATACGTAGTTCTTGAACAGTGCCCTGATTCATCATAGTTATGAGCTCGCCAAGCAAGACACCTTGATGACTTTCTTAATGTATTACAGGTGTCAGGTCTGCAAGTGTTCACGTCGTCGTCGATACAGAGGAGTTATGCCTACAGAAACAGAATTTTCCTTTTAGTGGTCGCTCCGGATCTCTGAATCGCTAAATGTACTTGGCTGATTGCTGCAGAAGTTCAGCTTTACGGTATGGACAATTCGTGTTGACAGGATTTTTCTTTGCGTAGGTTTTATGCGAAAACAAACAAATGCTTGCCCATTTTTCGGCACATCCGGAGATTTGGCTTCACTGGATTCTTCTAAACGAAAGTCTATTGAGTATAAGGCTATCACACTCTCGAGTCAGCACAACTGGGGTATCTTTTGCGCGTCATTCTGACATGCAATTGTCTCAGTGACGTGAACTGTGAAATTATTTAAACTACAAAAACATTGAGACACGTGACGTGAACTCTGAAATTGTCTAGGCTATGAAACAGTCGAGACGCGTGACTCGCTGCTGCAAGCCGACGACGGGGTTCGGGACATATCCTCATAGCGCTTTCGCTATGGCACCTGGCAGATTTTCCGTGCGATAGCTTTGCCATGCAAGGTCGCGGGATCGAATCCCGACGACGGTGGCCGCACTTAGATGGGAGCGAAATGCTCAAACACCTGTGCGCTTAGATTTAGCTCAACGTTAAACAACCATAGGTGGTCAAAATTTCCGGAGTCCCCCACTACGGCGCGCCTCATAATCAGATCCTGGTTTTGGCACGTATAACCCTATAATTTTAGCTTTGTCAAGGCATGTTTATGCGCCGCATGTCTCAGTTAAAAAATGCAAAGCAGGCAGGTGACAGAAACGCAGCCGTATGGCGTCACCGGTAGGCGATATCTCTATAATACAGCGATTAAAGGTCAGCAACTCCGCAGCTTCAGCGTAATGAAATCCTGCCAGATTCGCAATCACGTGCAATAGCATGGGACGGTGTTTATTTAGTCATCTAAGATATCTCTGAGAATCTCTACAGTTAAGAGAAAGGAAGCAATGTGACATCGTTAGGTGCACTGCTTGTGGTCCCATTGGTGGTCGCTTCACTGGCGGACATAGGTTGGCTAAATGTTGAAAGAAAGTTGGGCAATACTACTAGTCTAGCTATACTCATTCGGTTATATGAGTGCATTTAGGTTAACTAAGAGCAGACAAATGAGACAGCTAGCTTTGTAGGTAATACTTGACTATATCCAGCACATTAAACCACTAACTATCCGAGACAGCCAGCTTTGTATGTAATACTTGAGTATATCCAGCATATTAAACATTAACCGTATGATTTGTATAGTTCTTAGCCTACAATACAAGTCAACGTGGAAACTTTATGGCGTTGGAGTAGGCTGGGGGAGGGCAGGCTGAGAAGAGTGCTAATATTGTAAGAAAATGTACCCCTCAGCTTTTCCTTGTGTGTGTGTGTGTGAAAACTTTTATTGTAATGAGGTCCGGAGGCTCGACTTCTTAAGCCAAGGCGGGCCTCTCCCACGTTGGCACTGTCAGGCCAAGCCTTTCAGCGACATCATGGGTCCTCAGGACGGCCCTTAGTTGGTCCTGACACAATGGGCTTTGAATCCTTTTTTCCCACTGTGTCCATTCTTCAACGAGGTTGTGGAAAGTCGCGGGACACCCCGCCAGCATATGTCTGATTTCAATGATGCCATTACAATCGTTGCAGTCCATCTTAATCTCCCTCTCTGGATATATTTTATTAATGGTGTACGGTGTGGGATACGTGCCTGTTTGCAATAAGCGCAGTGAGACTGCCTGAGCCCTGTTCAGTTTTGAACGTGGCAATGGGAATTGCCTGCGTCCTAAATAGTAGTGTTTGGTAATGTCATTGTATGTTATTAAATTATCTCTAGATTCCCTGGCTTGATGGTGAACGGCTCGGTTGTGACTGTCACGGTTAGCAAGTCCTCGTGGCAAGTCATGAGCAACCTCATTGAGGTTTACCCGAGTCTCGTCCACTTTCCTCGTGTGCGCAGGAAACCATCGGATCTCTGTTCTCATAATCCCAATGTTTTCAAAAAGTTTAGCTGCAACTCCAGCTACGTAGCCTTTATCAAAACACTTTATAGCGGATTTCGAATCACTGTAAATGCAGGCCCACTTATTACTCCTGATGGCTAGAGCAATTGCCACTTGTTCCACCACCATAGGGTCCTTGCATGGTAAAAATAGTGACAGCATCTTGCACCTTTCCTTGATAATTTGAGACAATGGCCGTATATGCTTCTTTACTTTTCACCCAGGCAGCATCAACTATAGCTGCCAGTTGGTTCTGCTGCTCTATTGCCTGCAAGAGTGCTTTAGCTCTTGCCTTTCTCCTTTCGACATTATATTCTGGATGCATGTTTCTGGGGAGAGGGTTGGTTCTGATCTTGTTTCTAGCGTCAGTCCTTAATTCTACTTCAGCCTCTGTTGGGCTTCTTGATGTATTCAGTTCTGCACCTATTTCCTGTAATATGTTCCTGCCAGCTCGTGATTTTGTCAATCTTTCTTGTTGCGCTAGTTGTTGGGCCTCCGCGATTTCTTCCGTTGTGTTGCGCACCCCTAGACTCGTGAGTTTGTCGGATGCAGCGTTACTGGGTATCCCTAGGGCCACTTTAACGAGCTTCCTGAGCATCACATTAAGTTCAAGATCTGCCTGCTTCCATTTGAATAATCCAGCCACATAAGTGAAGTGACAGCGAGCAAAGGCATGTGTTAGCCTCAGAGCGCTGTCTTCTCCTACGCCTCTGTGTCTATTGGTAATTCTCATTAGTAACCTAATGACTTCATCTGTTTTATTCCAGATATGTTGTATTGTTGTATAGTTAGCATTGTTTCCGTCTATGTGATACCCAAGAACCTTGATTTTTTCAACTAGCCTGATTGCAGATCCTTCATGAGTGTATAAGCACACTCTTGGCTCATCTTCCGAAATGTAACCTCTTGGTTTACGACCTTTTCTGCGATGTTTAATGACCAAGAGTTCTGATTTGGCTGCCGAGCATTTCAACCCCATGTCTTTCAGTGTGTCCTCTACAACATATAAACTTTCCTGTAATCTGATGTCTGTCTGTCCTACATTACCATTGGCACTCCATATGGTTATGTCGTCGGCATATACCACATAATGAATACCCTCAACGTTCTCCAGTTTTCTAGCAACCTTGGACATTGCTAAACTGAATAGCATGGGTGAGAGCACAGCCCCTTGTGGAGTGCCCCTATTTCCCAAATCCTTAGCTTCTGATTTAAGCTCACCCAGCATGACTTGTGTTGTTCGATTTCTAAGAAAGTCCTTAATCATGTTAAAAAGTCTCTTGCCTAACCCCACCTCCGAGAGGACGCCAAGTATTGCCTTATGCTTTATACGATCAAAAGCTTCTCCCACATCCAATCCCAAAAGAGCTTTCGTATGCGCTGGGCTGACCTGTATAAGTTGGTGTTTGATCAGCAGCATAGCATGCTGAGTTGACAGCCCGAGACGAAAGTCGATCAAGTTGTATGGGAGGATGTCGTTCTGCTCAACGCATTTCGTGAGTCGATTTAGGATGACATGTTCGATAGCTTTGCCTAGACATGACGTTAAGGAAATAGGACGGAGGTTGTCCAGAGTGAGTTGTTTGCCTGGCTTTGGTATGAGGATGGTATTGGCCACCCTCCATTCGTCTGAGTATACCCCTTTTGTCCAACATTCATTGAAGTGTTCAGTTAGATAAAAAATTGATTCATCATCTACATTTCTTAAAATCTTGTCAGTTATTCCGTCAGGACCAGCCACCGATCTACCATTAAGACTGTGAAGAGCCGCCCTCACTTCACTCTCAGTGATGTCCCGGTCAAGTTCTTCACATTTACCTCCCGTGTATTCGAGGCTCTCGTCTCCTTCGTTTGGTTGTTTAAGTGGGAAATATTTGGCTGCGAGAGTATCCATGATATCCTTCTGTGTTTTATCTTGGCTTTCCTGATAAACCAACTTAGCTATAGCTATTCTCTTGGTTGTCCTTGTTTCATTCTCGTTGAGCAGGTGCTTGAGGAGGTTCCAGCTACCTCCATGTTTGAGTCTACCATCGGCCGAATTACAGATCTCATCCCACTGTTGCTTCACGAGGGTCTTCGAGTGATCTTCAATTTCTCTGTTTAATTGCGCTATTTTTTTCCTTAGCCTTCAGTTAAGTCTCTGCGTTTTCCATCTCTGTAATATAGACTGGTTGGCCTCATTCATATGCGCCAGCCTGCTGTCCATAGCCTCAATATTTTCCTCTGTCCTGATTTCTTTAGTGGCCTCTTTGACGTTCTCTCTGAGCTGGATGACCGATGTCTGAAGGGGCTCCTGCTCGGCACCTAGAGGCCCCACTTTCCTTCTGTTCACCCTGATTTTTCTGAACTGATCCCAATCAGTGAATTTCAAGATTCTAGCTTCCTGTCTCGGTATGCGTATGGTTATGTGTAGGATGTAATGATCGCTCCCGAGATCCGTTTTTGAATTTTCCCAATTGGCTCCTCTTGAGTTGTTTACGAAAGTAAGATCTGGTGTGGAGTCCCTGCTTGTGGACGTGCCACAATGGGTGGGATACGCCGGATCAGTGATCAAGCATAAGCCCAGATCCATGGCAAGAGTCCATAGCTCCTCTCCCTTCTTTGTGTTCCAAGTGTGCTTTGTGTTCCTTATGTGCGATAGGGAGCATTACAGTCCCCTCCAATAATGAGCGGGGAGTTTTTGGCAACCGAAAGCACCTTGTTGACGAGTGCTCTAAACCTCTGTCTCATGTCGTTAGGACTGCTGTAAATATTCAGACAGAAAATGCTTTGCGTCTTACCTCTGTTCCTTTTAAGTATTATCTCAATTAGAATAACTTCAAACCTGGAATGTCTAAGATAAATATCATGCTCAACGTAGGCCAACTTTTTGTCAATGAGGGTCGCCAACCGCCTCCCCATTTTTTTGTCTCTACATACAACTTTGTACCCAGTAAGCATAATTTCGTCCGCTAAGGTTTCCTGCAGCATAATTTCCTTTGGCCTGGCCGCAGATGACCTGATCACCTGTCGCAGTGCTGCTTTTTTTTGTGTTGGAACGCGCGACAATTCCATTGCCACAAGTTAAATCCATGATTACAGTCCATTGTTATTAGGTGAGGCTGCCTTTCTATTACCCTCTATTTTCCTCTTTTGTGATGGCCCTCGACAGTCCAGGAATGGACTTTATACTATCCGCCTCCGATGGCAGATACTCATCGTCGTCATCTCCTCGCGTCTCATTTTTCCTAAGTCTTTTCTCCGCCGTTAGCCTCCATTTCCACAATTTGCCCACTTTTAAGTTGGTCGTTTCCACTGTCTCTCTTATCGCTTTAATTGCCTCTTTTATTTCACTGAGGGTTGAGAAGACTGACTCATCCTCGGAACTAACCGCCCTCTTTTTAGGGGCAGGAGAGCTGGATTCCCCTGGATCGTTGCTTTTGCTTATAGGTCTATCTATCTCTACTCTAGTATGGCTCGACTGCTCTTTTTTACGAAGCTCTACTACCTTCCTGGTCAATTCTTCATTAGCTTTGCTTAAAGAAGTTACTTCTTTAAATAATTGCTCTATTCTGGCATCATTGTCATCACCCACAGCAGCCGAGGCGCCCCCAGCAACCCTCGCCATACCTTTTACTTTGTCAGCCCAGGTGGTTCCTGGCGTCTTCTTCTCGCCAGGTATTGAGTCCCTTTGCACGAAGCGCACCTGCGCTTCCCTTGACTTGGAGCGCCTTCGCTCCCTGGATAGTGAACGATGCCTGGATCTGGTGCGACTCCTGGAGCGTGAGTGCTCCCTGTCCTCGGGGCGATGGTTGGGCGCCAGCTGTTGCGTCTCCGACTGCGCTCTTGTTGACGACCGAGTCCTGTTGCGCTCTCTTCGACGGAGTCGTACGACGTAAGGGATTTGAAATCTTTGCTTACAAAACTTGTCGTTGTCGCCGGTAGGGTGATCGCATTCACAAAATTTACACTTAGGAACGCACACATGTTCGTCTCCTGGGTTGCGAGTTCCACATCCCCTGCACTGAACAAAGTCAGGTGTTGGACACACGTCAGAGCGGTGCCCGACCCTTCCGCAGGTGAAGCAGACGTCGAATTGCTTCCTGTAAAGGCAGCATCTTACTATTGTGCATCCGTACCTGACAAAATTAGGCACTTTGAGTCCATATAAAAGTACAATGACCGATCTCGACGTCTTGATGCGCTTGGCAGGCAGCGCAAGCGGGCTCAAGTCATGCACGATATTTCTTGTTATCATAGCTTGCGAGTCTCTGATGTCCACTCTTCGGATGACGCCTTTGCATGTGGCATGTGGTGCCGCTTCGTATGCATTTACCTCGCATTCCGTTTCCATAATCTTGAAATACTTGATTCTAACGTACTTCGCAGCATGTTCGGGCTTAGGTGTGCTGACTACGATGATATATTGAGTGAAGTTTGGGCAGACAACATCTTCACGGGCCTCCTGTTCCGTTAGGCCGGACGCCTTGATGACTGCGGAACCCATCGTGGTGGTGCTCACCTTGTTCAAATTGAGCACTCCTCGAGGTCGTATAATGACCTTTCTGTGCTGCTCAGGCAGTTGAGGCATCCTCGAAGTTTTGATAACCCTGTTCTTAACCATTCCACCGACGGCGGTTCCCTTGACTCCATGCTCTCGCTGATTACGTGGCAATGTGCTCTCCTAATCCACAGCCTTTGTGCTACCTCGTGATCTTCGGCCAGCCGCAACTTGCCAGCCGAAGTCGTCGGGAGCATTGTTTCCTTCATTTCGAGCAAAATCTTCATCTTCCATGTTTGTATCCGCCATCGCTGCGGTCAGGTGGGCTTACTAGGCCCAACAAAGGCCCTACTCCTCACTAAGGAGCAGAAAACGTTCCGTAAAATTTTGAAAATACAAGCCCCACCTCGAATCTTGGTGTCAGTAGATTCGCCGTCGCTTCGGGGATCCAGTGGTATGCTTCTTTTCGTTGTACTCTCAGAATTGGCGACCGGAGCATGGAAAAAGAAAAGGAGCCGATGCTTCCACGTCTGCACTGCTCGGCGCTGCGTGGGGAGGTTTAATTAACGCAAAACGTTTTTTTTTTTTTTTTTGTGATGTAAAATTTGTAAAATGGGTGCCATTTGATCTTGCGAGCAAATATTCCCGGCTGTATTTAACGAATAAGAATCCGGGCATGAAGAAATTAAAGGAAAGAAATGTTTCCAACTTTCCAGAGCTGTGATGACTAGCGCATACGCAATCCGAGTTTTGTTCGTCCTGTGTTCGTGCATCATTTTGGCCGATGCACCTAAACCACTGCATTACGCGTGGGGTTACTAGGTCCATACTTGTTGCGCGCCATCATACTGGTGCGCAGAATAGGCTGTGGTAAAAGAAAGCGTTACAAGGCGAGAAAGAAAATATGGCTCTATATGTGCTTGTATACTGCCGTTACCGCTTCTTAATCTGGTTACAGTGTTCCCTGCCTCATGAAGGAATGTGTCATGAGCCATCTCGCTTCCCACGTTAGCAAGAAATCTAACGTCACGAGTCTTGATTCTGCATGCAAGAACTGGAAACTAGTTCGTCGCTTACGGATTTGAATAGTTTTTACTTCCCAGAAGTCACCACATTTACGCCTTGAAATAAAACGTTGAAATCAGATGCAAAGTAGCGCGCGTTTCGCTCACAATCCGTGTTGCACAAAATAATTAAACAAATTTTTGAGCTAAGCGCATTCTCCCCTCTCCTCTTCATAGACTGAATCAAAATCGCTGGCGATACGGGAGCCACCGCCTACGGTAAGTATTCCGCAACTCTTAAATACACCTATAGATCCGGGTGTACTCCGCTGTGACTGCAGAATTCACCCAATCCGGAAATAACCAATATGAACCAAGACTACTAACTTACAACGATGCTTGCCTCTGTTTAGGCATCCATCATCGATACATTAAGTCATTTAAATAATACGTTACTGTTATGTGGTGAAATGCAAATCCTTCATAAAACGACTTTTGTAATGGTAGTGTGCTCGCAGGCACCGAGGTGCAAATTATCGCTATAAAACGCTTTACCTTCCAGCCACCCTACTAAAGAAACCCATATGTACCATGATTCCGATATCGAATAATTCGATATGAAGCATGAGCAATAATATTATACACCATATGATATTATTGTATATAGGAGGTATGAGGAATGCAAGGCTTCTTTTTCAGTAGGGTAGTTCCTGGTTCAGTCACATGAATTTGACAAACTGGGATATTTTAATTGTTTATTAGATTACCCCCTATCGATAATTTTACTTATTTCGGGAGCATCAAGTACAACAGTGAATCTTTTCACTGGCAGGTTTGCTTGCAAAGAAAGACATATATATTAAAATTTGAGACTTTCATCACCTCCTGTGACTTGCTGCGAGCGGGCATTCCGTATGCGGCGTAACATCAATTTTAATAAACCAACTTGTTTAAATGTCTTGCAGACGGCGAAACAGTTCCTCCATTTTGCCTGGGTGATCATACGACTTATCATAAAGGTAACATTCTAGCTAATTTTCACTAATTATCGAAGACGGCCTACAACGTTTTCGTTATGGCTATTAACGGTCACTGTCAATTAGGTAATGTGCCGGCCTGTAGTGCCTTCGAAGAAAGTGTGTGCAGTGATCTTGTCGCTTGGAAGCAGCAGCCATTGTTAGGACACCAACCATTGTTAGAACACCTATTGTAGTATTAATGGCCACTACCAGATTAGGCAATGTGCCGGCCTGCATTACCGTTGAAGAATTTGTGTTCAGTAATCTTTTCGCTTCGAAGCCACAACCATTGTTAGGGTACTTATTGTGGTCGTGGGTCCTAATATTTGCCATTGTTTTGGCGCGACAAGTTTGCGAAAATACGCTTGAAATGATTCTGACCAACATGTGGAGTGGTCTCACTAACCCGGACAGTGATGATTGCGCCGCCCTTTTGAAACAAGCTGCTTACTTCTTAGTCGCAAACGGCATATTAATAAACGAAATCAGCAGGCCACGTGCTGTCACATGGGGTGAGTGGGTGCACATATAATGAAGGGGCACTAATGACACACCTAATGTCATGACAGAAAGCGCAGTGCGCTTGAATAGAGACCGAAAAGAGAAACGTCGTGCTTAAGTCCTATTCACTCACTTGTGCTGAAATTAGCCTGCTGGCGTTCGAAATGTTTAAAGACAGAAGTGGCTCTAAATGAAAGTCCATATTCTTTTGTTCTGTGCATTGAGAAGGAGCAAGATTCACATACAGAACAAAAAATTCAGTGGCGATTTGCGGTAAACAGCGAGAGAAGTGCGCTAGCATTACATCGCACCTCTTTGAGGTCTTGGATCGAAAATGTAAGCCTTGTTCAACTCAGTGCAGAGTGTTATTTAGGAGGTCACTGGACACACATCGTGCGTCTCCGAGGAGAGATGTGCAACGGACGCTGGTCCGGAGCAGAACACCATCACTCGGCTGGCGCAGTAGCCGTCATTCTCACGCTTGTTCGCCGCGCGCTCGTGCGCGCGCGCACACACACACACACACACACACACACACACACACACACACACACACACACACACACACACACACACACACACACACACACACACACACACACACACACACACACACACACACACACACACACACACACACACACACACACACACACACACACACACACACACACACACACACACACACACACACACACACACACACACACACACACACACACACACACACACACACACACACACACACACACACACACACACACACACACACACACACACACACACACACACACACACACACACACACACACACACACACACACACACACACACACACACACACACACACACACACACACACACACACACACACACACACACACACACACACACACACACACACACACACACACACACACACACACACACACACACACACACACACACACACACACACACACACACACACACACACACACACACACACACACACACACACACACACACACACACACACACACACACACACACACACACACACACACACACACACACACACACACACACACACACACACACACACACACACACACACACACACACACACACACACACACACACACACACACACACACACACACACACACACACACACACACACACACACACACACACACACACACACACACACACACACACACACACACACACACACACACACACACACACACACACACACACACACACACACACACACACACACACACACACACACACACACACACACACACACACACACACACACACACACACACACACACACACACACACACACACACACACACACACACACACACACACACACACACACACACACACACACACACACACACACACACACACACACACACACACACACACACACACACACACACACACACACACACACACACACACACACACACACACACACACACACACACACACACATCTGAAGCGTCCGCGTACCTCTATCGCATTTCAAATCGCCCGCCCTCCGATCGAGGAGTGGTGACGTATGGTCTTATAGTGATGTTGCGCCGTCGGTGATTAAAATGGTGCCCGCAGACAGCGCTACGGCTTTTCTTCGCAAAAGGCAAACGCGCGGCCAGAAACAGAGCCAAGACAGAGCTGACAGCAGCGCGAAAGCGGAACTATGGTGGCTAGCGGAAGGGAAAGCGCGCGACGATAAGCTGGTTCTTTATTTTATGACGCCAACTTTGACGCTCGTTGCAATGAACGACCCTGACAACGACATTGGCTCGCGATGCTGGGCTCGACTTCAGTGCTTTAAGCACTGATGAACCTGGCCTGCTGCTGAGGGCTCGCACTGCCGGCGTCGTTGCGTACTACTACGACGGCAACTGTATGTCATGCCTGTACATATTCGTATAGTTGTAGCTTTTCCTTCGTGAAAGCCAAATGCCGCACTCACCGCCCCGTCTTCGACCTGCAGTTGTTCTTCCGCTTCGGAGAATGCAGGCAAGACCGACGGAACATAGCTACGGGAAAACATTGCTTTGATAGGCACTCCACACGACTTCAGTAAGTCGGCGTTGAACTCGTAATCCTCTGGGCGAAAGTGCAGCGAGCACACTATGCGATTTTTCGGCTCTTTGCCAACGCGCTGTGGCAGAGGTACGGACGGCACTTACCCACTTCGAACGGAGAGGTTCACTCGTTGGCACACAGGGATAAGTAACGTTGGATTCGCCGCTGCAGCTGCCCTTGGCCAAGTTGCGCGGACCGTTCGCGCATCCCACTACATCAAATGGACGTGGCATTCTCGCTGCTTGTTCCAAATGCAACTTTCGCGAGCCAGCAGAACCATCGCAGCATGACGCGATAACAAAACAACTGAAACTCCAAAGCGCGCACGGGGCATAGTCGAGCGCGCGGAGTCGAGCGAAAACAAAACCTTTCGACTACCCATACTACTGAAGGGTAACGTCAAAATGTTATTTTTTCTTACAATCAAATAGAAATAGACAAGTAGCATTTTCTTCCGTTTTATAACCTAATGAAATGATCTTTTTAGTACGAGTAGTTGAGTACTAGTGACATAGATTATGATGAGGAGTGCCTTCGTGATCGGGCTAGTACCGGTATGTCGCTGGGGGGTCTCAAATCGTGTTATGTATTTACCTCAATTTATCTGTTACTAAAGCTCTGTTCGCGATTATATTGACGCGTTAGACGTTCTGGAGCATTGTTTTATCACTTTAACTTGACTGCATAGTAATATTTAGTGTCCCTTTAAGTTTAAGGAAGTTTTAACAATTCCATGTTGCAGAAACTGGCGTAATCCGGGAAATTCATTTTGAGTAGGCACGTCTTGCAAGCTCACCGGCTACAATTCTTAAATTGAAATATGTGCTGTAAAGGAATGTAAGATATTAATTGGTCAATTACTGTTAATTAGTTGAATATGTGTTTCTATTCCTCGTGGCGGTAATGTCAATCCAGCTCAAGGATAACAAGTAGGTTATCTGTAACAGGCGCTTATTAAAAATTCCGGATAACTTAAAGATGTTCACCCTGCATACACTCTCATTTTGATTGAAACACATATATCTCTACGCTAGAGGCCATTATGCACAGTGTACTAATAAAGATAATGGTTAAAGACAGGAGGCGGATATGGCGTTTGAACATCTGACATGTTGAGGAATGTTAGTAGCATTGTCAGCAATACCGTCCCAGTAAACATTTGCTGGCAACAACGTTGAAGTAACATATTAAGGTCTTGGCGCGACAGACAAAGCGCGCGAAACTTCTTTGAAAATCCAGGTGACTTGCAGTTACAAGCGGCTCAATTGTTCAGCGGCTCAGTGGCTCAGTCTTTCCCGTTTATTGGAATAATTCAGATTAAGTGGAAGAATTATGCTATCTGCCAAATGCGATTTTTTTTTTAAATTCCGTAATACTTAAAGACGATCAACCCCGTACATACACACATGCATTCTTTTCCACTTTGACACTCCTAATGCTAACGCAAGAAAAAATGCGGTGCTTCTCAGAAACGAAAAGAGCCAAGAATTCAATCCATTCAATCTGGAAACGCGTCCAAATACTGCTAACCCATAGAGGCAGGCACGGTCGATGACAGATAGACTTGGAGAGCGTGTTAATGGAATTGCGAAAGAAGGCGCGATCAACGGCGCGACGCGTTCGATGAAAATGCAGAGGATGCTAGGCTGGAGGCTTCAACGAGTTGGGTGAGGTGGCAGGGCCAAAGCGCTTTGGGCATGCGCACGTCTTCGTGTCTCCTCCTTGTTTGCGCTGTACGCAGAAAAGCAAACGAGATTATTGACTCGCGTTTAGCGCGATCTAAAGAAAAGCTGTTTGCGTCCAAGAAGCAGGCGGGGCTCAGTTGTGGAAATTCCACCTGGCCGGTCATTTCGTTTGTTTCCCGCAGGCTCAGCTTCTGTGCAGCCTGTTCTCGTACGTCGGGTTCTTGAACCGTAGGGACGAAGCGACGAGGAGGGACATGGCCAGGCAAGCGGGAGGCGGGGGTGGCGCCACAAGCGTGATGAGCGTGATGGAGTGACGTCCGCAGCCCGCGTGGCCATCAACGTCGACCACCAGACGCCTGCACAATCCAGGCCTTCGAAACCAGTTTGGCGCCAGTGTTGTCTTCTTCACCCTTTTGTGTTGTCTCCTTCGTGTGCCGACCTTAGTTAGCGCGGACGCTTTTTTTTTTCATTTTCGCAACATCACGACGCTACCCAACGCGCCCACATCCAGTCAGGGGTATTGCCCTCACATAAATGTGCTTGAATGTATCCCGATATCAGTGATGTTGTTGCTGCCTCTCCTGAAGCAAACTTGGCGCCACGTAGGGTTGCGTTGTTATGTATACTAAATATTTATGGCTGCTTACTCTTCCATAGCGCGCAGCATTTAATGTTGCTATGTTAACTATGTGCCATTCACGTATGTCGAGCTTGGTTTGGTTTGTTAGTCGTAGCTTGGATGTCTGAATTGCTACATCGTTCACTATCTTCGGATATTTAGTCCTAATGAAATGTAAGCATTCTGATGCGATTAGGGATTACAGAAGTTTTACCCTGTTTCAACGGCATGGGAATGCTGGTAGGATGCGCCGCAGGTTTCCGGTTTTCGTGATTCTATGCGAATATGACCTGAAATAAGAGTGTTGTTATTGCAATTAGTGACAGTAGATGTTGTCAGGTAATTGCTTTTTGCAATGTTCCAAGAAGGTCATGCTGAAAGGGCCCCAACTTGCTGCGTAATGATTGTAAAATCTTCCCCGTCGCTTTGTTGATAAGTGCCACTAAAGACATTAAAGTTGTATAAAATGTATTTTATTTATGTATGTATGTATATTTATGTATGTATGTATTTATGTATGTATAAATGATTGTATGTGACGACCCATCCTGCAATGTTTCGCAATGATAGAGCGGTGTCTTGATTAAAATTACGACCGAAGCTTCCTCAAGGGGCATCAGCGTGGTGCGAATCGTTAATGGCTCTTTATTTGGGTTCTTGTGTTCTTGCTTTTCTTCTTCAGTTAGATTTGGTTAGCGCTACCAATACCTGAATTCTCTGGCTCATGGCATAAAAGTAACACCAACCTACTTCGGTCGAAGCATGCTTGCAGTCTGAGAGCAGGGGCAGCCGAGCAGAGTGATGAAGCGCACCCGGTGTCCAATCATTGCTCCAATGAGCGTGCACTAACTGCTCGGTCGCGGCGCCTTCAGCGCGTTAAACTTCGAACTTTTGTTACGGGTGATGTGGCCTTTATTTCCAGAGGACAAAGGACATCCAACTTGTATCGTCACGTGATCCACCTTAAATGAACCTTTATTACATAGATAATACATATTTTCTATTTCCTAACTGCTAAGTTCGCACTCGCACTTCGCACTCTGAACAAAACCAAGACATTGAGTTTTACTTTAAGTTTTGTTATTTATGATACACTTTTGCGTATATGTTCACAATTTTTTTAGAATTATAGGCATTTTAAGGTCTAGTTTAGGGCTGCAGCAATAGTTTGTCGGATTTTCAAGCGGGTAATTCATCTTTAAGGTCACACAAAAAACCCCAAATGATTTGGCGTGACTTTGCTGAGAGCTTCCCATATAATAATAATATTCCCATTTAACAAATTCTAGAGAAGAAATGTACACAAGTCTCTCTACGGAAGACCACTTTAACGGGTCTGACTCAGCCGACACCTAGTGAATGCATACTATAGGACTCTAAAAACGTTTCATTCCGTATAAGGTGGCGCCGATAAACTTCAGGGCCAAACAAAATTTAGGGATGTTTGGAGATTCTTTATGAAATATACGCTTCCGATTGTAGGCGTGTGTAAAAATGGGGTAAATTGTAGCGATAACGCAGTGGCGCTCATTATGGGGAAATTACTCCATTGACAAAACACAATATTCCTGCCAGTACTGCCGCCCTGTTAACGGTCAGTTTTCGTTCATTTTGAACGAAACAGACGAGTAATGCATTCGCCCCTTCGTGCCTGTAGCGTAAGAGGAACCACCTTGTAAGGCAGCGTCAGTGAATGCGCCTTTGTCATCACAAATTAGCCAACCACCTTTAAGGTAACACGGGTGTACTAAAAGGAATTGTTTTTGCAACCGTCTCAGTAAGAAGTAATATGCAGTTGATGAAGCGAAAAAAAAAGCTACGACTGCAAAACTACTAGACAATCCTTCAAGGCGACTAAGTCATTATTGACTGTACATTTGGCAGAAAACTTAAAAAAAGGCCCCTCGCTTGGGAAAGCATATTTTTGGGGTCCCGAAACAAGGTAAGTATCGTGGCGCCCTATCGCAGGAGAGGCCTACTTAATGTTCACTGCTTTATTTAAGGAAGCGCATGTCATTTCATTGCGTACGGAGCGCAGATTCTGTTCCCATTTTTTTAGACGGAACACTTTTTTTTTTCTAAACAGACATTTCTAGATAGAAAGCCTATTGACAAATTGCAGGTTAAGTATGGCTAATCCTTGTTGTAGACACCGGTAGCAGGCTGTGTCGTCAAACGATGTACCTTCGATGTGCTCCTGCAGGCAGGTAACGGCAGTGCCCAGTGGCCACGGGAACCACCTTCAGGGAGGAAGCTTCATGGAGCATGCTTGTAATGTCCAGAATACGTGCTTTTCTCCTCGCACCGCCAGGGCACAATTTTTATTTCGAGTGAGTTAGGCAAAATGTAAGCGTTTGTTGTAGCGCACAGATTCGAGCAGGGCCGGAAAGCAGAAAATTGCTCAGCAGCTTTAGCAACTACACATAACGCAACACTGTGTGTCATGTCAAACACAAAAACTACCTCTCTTTAGACACCGCAATTGGTTTTATTTTTTATTTATTTTTGTCGGATATTTGGGAGCCCTAGAAATTACGCGCTTTTAGTTTTGCGGATGACTTCTTTTTAGTACGTACATTTCATGAGCTGAACCGATTTTCGCAAGCCCTTCGAGCTCATTGTAACGGAAACATACTTTATATGCTACTCCTCTCTGGGCCCTAGCATAAGAAGCCAGCCAACAAAGGTGTTGTTTTTAGAGGCCCACACTCTTCCAGTAAACATGCAATCGTGGGCGCAGAACAGATGCATTGCAGTAATCTGACGAACAGTATTATTTCCTTTAGAGCTACCGTTTCTGGAACCGATTCCTCAGACAATAATTGGTTTAGCACGCACTTTGGCATATTGTTCGTTCGCTTGACTGTCCGCTTTAGCACAACGGATCTGAAAAATGAAGATTTGAATGTTCTAAAGAAGCACCTTGTGCTGCTTCCAAACATGTGGACATCCGAATAGCTTACGTACCAACGCAACCTTTTGCCTGGGTGCTGTGACTTTTCTGCGAAAATTGATCACTTTGTGGCCACGACAGCAGGTATTTGTGCTCCAGCTACGCTGATGTGGAGCTAAGAAACAATAGGAAACGGTATAATGCCAGAATTTGGCAGAAGAAAAGTTTGCACTAGTTCACCCACTTTTGTTGCAGTGTGAATTATATGCACATACCGGGCGATTTTCCGCCGTCGTCGCCGCCATGATGTTCCGCGTGCAGTCCAAATGCGAACAACATCCTGACCGCGCGCCGTGCGCTGTAGGTGCGAGCGAAAGCTTGCGAGGGTGAGCCGAACATGGCGGCTTGATGGGGCCTGTCTTCTCAGACTCGCGAAGGAGGAGTGCGGGAGGGGCGTGCGCCGCATTCTCACGCGCGCGAATGGGTGAGCGCTAGGAGGTGATGGGTGGGTGGCGGCGTAGGGGGCCAGGTTAGTGCGCATTGAAGCCCCTAAAACTTCGTAAAGTAGCGACACTCTCACTCCTCCTCGCTTCTCCTCTCTTTCACGCTCCCTCCTCGACCGTGGCGCCACCTACACTGCTCGAACTTAGCAACGGCGCCAACATGCGCTCCTCGGCACTCCGTAGACGCTTCCCCAGCAAAAATGGCGCTGGATAAAGGCGCGAGGGCCCACGTGATGCTATTAGGCCAATAGCGACGCGGCGGCGGTCTCGGCCAGAGCACTCGAGGAGGAGGCGGCATTCTTCAAAGCGTGGCACTACTTTACGAAGTTTAAGGGGCTTTAGTGCGCATCTCCTTTTCTGCTCCAGCGGCCGTGGCGGAGTCCGGGGCCGCGTGCGCGTCGTATCTTGGAGGCAATTTGCGGTGGTCTTGAAGGCTAAGGAATCTGAAATACCTCATTGATTCGTATACGCTGTGTTCTCGCGCGCCTAGTTCGCGTTGAACCGAGGGGCTGTACACAGGGGCTTATCGGCCAAGCTATTCGCCAACGAGGCTGTGAAACGAGGCTGTGAGAAATAGATTGCAATCGCCGATAACGTCCCCACATAAAAATAAATAAATGAATGAATAAATAAAATAAGTGGGCTCTCGTGTGTGTTCGAACGCTGAGAAGTGCGTCATCCAAGAACGGGGCTCCACTGTGCCGCTTCTTTCAGGACACGCGGTGCCATCTAGTGGCGCTAACGGGAGGTCCGTGCGTGGCCTCCGAGACGAAAAGCGTGGCCTTTCTGTCCTTGCAAAGAATCAGGATTGTTTATTCATTTTATGCACACCCAGTGGCATATACTCAGCAACCGAATTTAGTGAGTGGTTCATTAAAGAGCGACACATACCCACTTCATTCACGATGAACCTTGCTAAAGCGCTCACATGAAATGTGCTCATTAAAGGAACGCAGTAAGTAAAGCTAAAGTGATGGATCGATGCTAGAGGACACCTTAGACGTCCTCGAGAGCAATATATTGCGTCCTGGGTTTTCTAGTCAGTTCGCGGTACTCACAAGGCACTTCATGGCTGTTTTTCGTTGTGTGGGACGGCGCAACTGTCTAGGTCAAATTTGTGGGAAATTTTTCAAATACTGACGGCAATAAAGTGCAGTAACACTTCCATACAATTCAAAATGCCTCAGACTTTATATTGTAAATGCACGCGTTAGGTGATATCTTGTTAGTGAAATTGGGAAAGGACTGAAAACAAAGTACGAAATGAGATATCAAGGGAGGACGGATGCAAAATAAGGTAACAGAAAATCGTATCGACACTAAGTTTCCCTCGAAAGAAATCTGTTTAACCAAGGTACCGCGGATGTATGAGGTACACATTTGTTATATACGTGCACATTATACGCAGTTACACACGATACTGTGGAGCCAATACTCACCGCATATAACATTTTCAAAGAATCGTGGAACTGGTTTCATTGCTATGCGTTGAGTTACAATTGCTTTGCCATAGGCCTAATCCTTTGACAATAGACAAATGCGAATGTAGGTTAACTAAAAAAAGTTGATGCTAATATTTGTAATGTTCTCGCGAAAGTCGAAGAGGAGACGGTATGTGTCCTTGTCGTTGCGGTCACACGTACATTTAGAGAGGACACATACGCTTGATTTGAAATAGGAAGTGATTATGCTAAGCAGTGCTAAAAAGCGCGCACGTCCTGTGCTACTGGGGCTTAGCGGAGAGCAGAGAACTAGGAGTCGGATTCCTGATTAATAAGGACATAGCTGGTAACGTACACGATTCTATAGCATTAACGAGAGAGTGGCAGGTCTTGTTGTGAAACTTAATAAGAGGTACAAATTGAAAGTCGTACTGGTCTACGCCCCTACATCCAGTCATGATGACCAGGAAGTGGAAAGCTTCTACAAAGACGTGGAATCGGCGATGGGTAAAGTAAAAACAAACAAAATACACTATACTGATGGGCGACTTCAATACCAGGGTAGGCAAGAAGCAGGCTGGAGACAAGTAAGTGGGGGAATATGGCATAGGTTCTAGGAATAGCAGGGGATAGTTATTAGTAGAGTTGCAGAACAGAATAATATGCGGATAATGAATACCTTCTTCCGCAAGCGGAATAGCCGAAAGAGGACGTGGAGGAGCCCGAATGTCGAGACCAGAAATGAAATAGACTTTATGCTCTGCGCTAACCCTGGCATCATACAAAACGTGGACGTGCTCGGCAAGGTGCGCTGCAGTGACCACAGGATGGTAAGAACTCGAATTAGCCTAGACTTGAGGAGGGAACGGAAGAAACTGGTACATAAAAAGCCGATCAATGAGTTAGCCGTAAGAGGGAAAATAGAGAAATTCTGGATCAAGCTACTGAATAGGTATTCGGCTTTAACTCAGGAAGAGGACCTTAGTGTTGAACCAATGAACGATCATCTTATGGGCATCATTAAGGAGTGGGCAATAGAAGTCGGTGGTAACATCGTTAGACAGGATACCAGTAAGCTATCGCAGGAGACGAAAGATCTGATCAAGAAACGCCAATGTATGAAAGCCTCTTACCCTAAAGCTAAAATAGAACTGGCAGAGCTTTCTGAGCTAATCAACAAGCGTAAGACAGCTGACATAAGGAAGTATAATATGAATAGAATTGAACATGCTCTCAGGCACGGAGAAAGGCTAAAAGGCAAGAATCAGATATATGCGGTAAGAGACAAGCCGGCAATATCATTACTAATGTGGATGAGATAGTTCAAGTGGCTGAGGAGTTCTATAGAGAATTATATAGTTCCTGTGGCACCCACGACGATAATGGAAGAGATAATAGTCTAGAGGAGTTTGAAATCCCACGAGTAATGCCAGAAGAAGAAAAGAAAGCCTTGGGAGCTATGCAAAGGGGGAAGGCAGCTGGGGAGGATCAGGTAACAGCAGATTTGTTTAAGTATGGTGGGCAGATTGTTCTAGAAAAACTTGCCATCATGTATACGCAATGCCTCATGACCTAGAGCGTACCGGAATCTTCGAAGAACGCTAACATAATCCTAATCCATAAGAAAGGGGACGCCAAAGACTTGAAAAATAATAGACCGATCGGCTTACTGTCCGTTACCTACAAAGTATTTACTAATGTAATCGCAAATAGAATCAGGAACACCTTAGAGTTCTGTCAACCAAAGGACCAGGCAGGATTCCGTAAAAGTTATTGAACAATAGACCATATTCACACTATCAATCTGGTGATAGAGAAATGTGCGGAATATAACGAACCCTTATATGTAGCTTTCATTGATTTCATTTCAGTCAAAACCTCAGCAGTCATGGAAGCATTACGGAATTAGGGTGTAGACGAGCCGTATGTAAAAATACTGAAAGATATCTATAGCGGCTCCACAGCCACCGTAGTCCTACATAAAGAAAGCAACAATATCCCAATAAAGAAAGGCGTCAGGCAAGGAGATACAATCTCTCCAATGCTCTTCACAGCGTCTTTAACAGGAGCTATTCAGAGACCAGGATTGGGAATAACGAGATAAGAATTAATGGAGAATACTTTAGTAACTTGCGATTCGCTGATGATATTGCCTTGCTCAAAACTCAGGGGACCAATTGCAATGGATGCTCACTGACCTGGAGAGACAAAGGAGCAGGGTGGGTGTAAAATTTGATCTGCAGAAAACATAAGTAATGTTTAACAATGTCTGAACAGAACAGCAGTTTACGATAGGTAGCGAGGCACTGGAAATGGTAAGGGAATACATCTACTTAGGGCAGGTAGTGACCGCGGATCCGCATCATGAGTCTGAAGTAATCAGAAGAATAAGAATGGGCTGGGGTGCGTTTGGCAGGCATTCCCAGATCATGAACAGCAGGTTGCCAGTATGCCTCAAGAGGAAGGTGTATAGCAGCTGTGTCTTACCAGTACTCACGTACGGGACAGACACCTGGAGGCTTACGAAAAGGGTTGTATTTAAATTGTGGACGACACAACGAGCTATGGAAAGAAGAATGATGGGTGTATCGTTAAGGGATAAAAGATGAGCAGATTGGGTGAGGGAACAAACGCGAGTTAATGACATCTTAGTTGAAATCAAGAAAATTAGATGGGCATGGGCAGGACATGTAATGAGGAGGGAAGATAACCGATTGTCATTTAGGGTTACGGACTGGATTCCAAGTCAAGGGAAGGGTAGCAGGGGGTGGCAGAAAGTTAGGTGGGGGGATGAGATTAAGAAGTTTGCAGGGATACCATGGCCACAATTAGCACATGACCGGCGTAGTTGGAGAAGTATGGGAGGCCTTTGCCCTGCAGTGGGCGTAATCATGCTGCAGATGATGATGATGAACCTAAGCAGATCGGAGACGCAGGCGATGCGAGAGGAGGATCATATCTTGATTGAGTTGGAGAATGTGTTGATTTAGTAGTTAGCACTGAAATTCGAGTCAACTGGATATGACATTGATTCTTGCGTGTTGTTCCTTCCGGTGGCAGGGTAAGAACGATGGCTGCAGGAGAACCCGAGTCTACAGGTGCTGGTATAGTCTGATGACTATTAGCAGATATTTTTTCCGAGTCTTCCGGTCGAAAAATTTTGGCAGCGTGTTTAGCTACCACTGCAGCGTATTGGAGCTGGCTTGTTTAACTCTGCTTACACACACCTCCCAGCATGGTCAACCTGTTGAGACCTTAAAGGCTACATAGGCATGAATTGAAGGTTACAAACCCTGTCCTTGAGAATCAATTGAAAAAAGTGAACCAAAGTTGACTTTCAAGAAGTTTGGCTATGTTGGTTGCAGAAGTTAAATTGTTATCGTAGATTTTCTGAACTATAGAGTAAACAGAACTACCAAGTTTAAGAACTTTGCGAACTATGTGTGAACGTTGTATTAGACAGTCTTGCTTACTCGTGTACGTATTGCCCTTGACGGAATACCGGGCGAATGGAGACGTTGACAAGAGCAGCTACATTGCCGGCACTATCATTTGGCGCCGAGCTTAAACACAAAGAAAACAAATAAACCGTCGCAGCGACCAACCATGTTCTACTGAGCTGCTAGTGTAATGTTGTTGCTGCTGCTGCTGCTGATGATGACGATGAACCTCTGTCATGGCTCGCACCCATAAGGAGGATAGGCGAAGAATCGTGCGGGAGGATGTAGCTAAAGAAAAGTATTATTTGAAGACGATAAACGCAAAATAAAAGAAATAAAAAAAAAGAGATAATACGATACCGAGACTAGTATGCAAGCGAGCAGTCACACTAACTTTTTAAAGGTGAATGTTAAAAGAGGGTACAATCAAGGAGAAATTAATGTTAATAAAGAATTTAGAGAAACTAATCTAGGTGAAATGAATGCAGATTTCATATCTAGAATAAAGATATAATAACTAGCAGGGCAATCATTTTGTTTCGGTTATATAATCAAATACAGCGGAACAAACGTTTCTGTGACTATATTCTTGTGCCGAGGCCCCAAATGATAACACTAGTATACTTAACCCTAATCCAATTTTTCAGAGTGGAGCTTCCAATAATATCTTTGTCTAGTGTGAATATCGTCTACATGATGAAAAGTAGACGCCTATGATTCAATTTCCTTACAATTGTTGCAAAAAGGGGACATCGTCAGACCAGCTCTATGTAAATAAAAATTCAATTGCGGGATTCAACAGCGTAATCTGGTGTATGTAACTTCCAAGTGCCGAGAAGGACACGACTGTTTATTCCAGCAAAAACCGAGATGCTTTAAGTCTGGAAATGGTATCAGCGATAATTTACTTACATCATTTTGCAAACAAAATTTTCTGTATCTTGATGCACTGATGTAAGCTGTATACGGTACAACAGGAATCAAAGGTGCATTTAAAGCCGTTCTGGCTAATACATCTGCCATTTCATTTAGGTATAAACCGCGGTGTGTAGGAACCCACAGCAAATTATTTTTTTTGTAAAATTGTAGGGACTAAACTTTGAAACATACTTAAGATAGCTGTATTTGTTGCCATGCAAAGCAACACACACACCGATAGAGAATCTGTAATTACGACAGCTGGCGATTGATTAGCGGGAAGTTTGCGCAGCGCTAGAATAATAGCCAAGAATTCTGCTATGAAAATACGCGTGTAATCTGGAAGGCGTACAGAAAGGGACCAACAGAGAGGAGAGAAAATGCATACGCCAGCCATCTCTTCAGACAGTGAAGCATCTGGGGCTATTATATTGCTTGTTTCCAGGTGAGAAAGGTAATCTAGTCTAGTAATTGGTCATTTAAATATTGTTATGGCATTAGTTTAGCATTTGAGGGTAAAATATTGTCCAATTCTATCTGGAGGCTTATCTTGGATTGACCAGTTAGTTCAATACGTTGAATTTGTACATTCAATGGTTTTAGCTGTGCCTGTACGAATACAATCTGAGGCGTGCGTAGTCGCGGCCAATGATTATTAGAAAATGAACTAGGTTCAATAATGAAAACATACACAGATTTTCTTTTAGGAGAATCGTAAATGTTTAAGTACGTTTGGACTGTGAGGATCCTAAATCTACCTTTAAACAAGGTATTTGCGCTTCCATATACATAATGGTGTTTGCAACAAGTTTAGGGAGCCCAAGGCACAATCACAGAGCTTACCTTTCTAATAGAACCAGAGGCTGCTTTTTATAAGCTGGGCTGCCGGAAATCAAGACACCCAAATTCCACAATGTGTCGGACATACATTTTATATATCATAATTAATGTATGCCTTCGCAACCCATATCGTGAGTTACTGATCTTACGCAACCATCTCACGGCATTAGTTTCCTTAGACGCGACTTTTTCAATGCGGGTTTTCCAGTTTAGTGTCCCATCATACATGATTCCTAGGTATTTAATGAATCTACCTGGGGAGTGAACCCTTGGCGATACATGAGTAAAATGTGAAGGCGAAAATTTAAAGAAAGAGAAGAAGCGAACTTTTAGTGATGTTTAGTACATATGTACGTTCTCTATCCAAGTTTCAAGAGTGCATAAGTAATATTGTAACGATTGATAAAGTAAATGTAGATCCTCATACGATTAAAAAAAAAGCGATGTCGTCGGCATGAACGTATACCTGAATGTCCTGTAACAAAAGGAAGGAGCATGAAAATATATTAAATAAAACAGGAGATACCACTGACCCTTGTGGTACCACGTGTTTTTGCTTATACGTAGACCGAGAACATGTACATTGAAAAGACTAGAATTCTCTTTCTCTTAAAAATTCTGAAACCCATGCCGGGGTGCATTTCGCTAACCTGTAATTCTCTAGCTGCTTTATAGGTATGGCATGGTCCAGAGAATCATAAGATTTCGACAGATCAAGGGTCACTAATGCTGAATATTCTGTTCGGCGACGAGCTAGTTGTATGGGACAATCTAAGTCTACGTGCGCAAACTATATGGAGCACCCAAATGTAAAGCCGATTTGACTGGGGCTATGTATCGAGTTTTCAGAAATGTAAGTTGTTATTAGGCGATTCAAAATTCTTTCTATTAGTTTAACCAAATGGGATGTGAGAGAAATTGGTCTAATATTATGGAACTAATATCCACCTCCCAGTTTTGCTAAGCATCGGAATTACCTTAGCAATTTTCGATTCTGAAGGTATCCAGGCATCTTTTGGAGAGCAATCTACCATACTTAAAAATTATTGTGCAGATCATTCATGCAGATTTTTTTTTCACGGCTGTGGTAACTCCATTGGACCTGGCACTGAAGAAGGCAGAGAGCCTGTGATGCTTAGGCAGCGATGAATCCACCTGCTAGCAGGCTTCTTTTTTATCCTCTTTTGACGAGAACACCTACGTAACACAAGAATAATTCTACCGCACCGTTGTTTGACAAAGCATTACGAGCTCTCTTTACCAGCGTCGTCGCTTCTGTGCACCTCTCAGGTGAGCTCGGTTAAGGGTAGTACGTGTACGAAAATGCTGAAAATTTATATTACCCTCTGCGCTTTGAATACGTTAAATATTGCATGTAATTTGAAATTTGCGAAACTCGCATTTTGTTTTTGCTGCACAACTAATAATTCAGAAGCTTGACGCTTGTAAAATTCCAAAGGTAGAGCTGTCAAAATTTTTGACAAATTTTCATGATTTCCGCAATTTCTGGTTTGCCCAAATTTACCTAAGCGGCAACAAAAAAAAGACGAGTCTACTTCGAACAATTTAGGAAAATTTGATTTTGCTCTAAAGGATGCAATTCAGATTCTTCAAGCGTTTGTTATGCCAGAAAATTGTCCAACGGCGCTTACTTATAGTGCTTTTCAACCACGTTTGTTTATATATTCTGTGATCCGCTTGTTCGTCAGGGTTTGAGACTGAGGGTAGCTATCTTTCAGAGAACTCGCCGCTATGCCGCTTTCTGTCGTTTCTGTTGTCTGCCATTTCCTTGTTCCCATGTAATCTCATTTTCTAGAGGGAAATGAAGTATAGGTCACTAAAGCGGCCTACTCCCATTGAACTTGGTCACGCGCCCATTAAATATACCCCTTAGTGGACGACGGAAACATTTAAAAATAAAGACAACTAATGCAAATGTAGTTACTTCTACTTAAAGGCGATGTCAGCATCTCGCTGCAGTTTTATACAAGGTGGGAGTGGTAAGTGCTGATATTGCATGTTGCTGATCGTGTCACCACATGTCCGAAAGGGGCGAAGACACACCAATTCTCTGAAAGGCAGATATGTCTGATATGTTCTTGCTTCCTGAATAAAAATCCCCCGCATCGCGTATTAATGTCCACCCCATGTTACGTTTCGCCTACGACGCGTGGTATAGCCGGCGCGGATGCAACGGACGCCGGGGCTTCGTTCAAAGCGGCGGACATTTTGGCCCGTTCAGCGCTGCCGCAACGCCTCCTGCCATGCGCGTCCAGGCATGTTTCAATGCCACGTGTCTTCGTGTGTGCGTGTGTGCATTTTGGTGCCCACGCTTGTCAAAGCGCGGCAGCCGGGGAGAGGAGCTCCCCAACTGTGAAGCGACGAGGTCTGACCGGCGCCGGCCCGGCGGATGCGTCACCTTCTAGTCTCAACGTGTCCGCGCGGCGCCGTCACGTGTGCCTCATCCCGAGCCGTTCCTCCTTGCCCTCGACTCCGAGAGTATAAAAGCAGCAGCCCAGGGACGCCGAGAGAGGCTCCGATTTCTTCCGTTGAGTAACGTGGTCTCCCGTCTCCACTTCGGTCGGCCTGACCAGCCGCTCTTTTGCGATGCTAGAATAAACAAGTTGTTCTGTTAGCAGTCGACTCATCATCAGTCGACTTTGCCAGGGCCTTCGGATGCTTCCAGCTGTGCCCCAGGCCGCCAGGCCAACGCTACCCTTGGGGCTTGCGACCCAGATGCATCAGCTGGCTGCCAGCAGTGAGATCGCGACAACGGAGGCCAGCAGCGAAGATATGCGGTCGACTGTATGCTGAGCAGCACAAAGACCATCCGGGAGCAGTGCAACGAGCCCTGTGTGATGACTGGTTGCCTGCAGCGGAACGACTGCGCTGAATTCTTGGCTGCGAGGTTTGGTGAGTGCGGGACTTTCTTCTTCTTAGTTTTGCCAGGCTTTTGTTAGTGTCAGAAACAGAGCTGGTAATTGTGGTTGTCGTTGCTGCCGGGTTAGTTTGCGGCAAGACAATCGTAGGCAGTAGAGAAAGCAGCATTCAGAGCAGCCATGGATTTGAAGTCGTTGCGCAAACCGAAATTGCTGGAGCTTGCAAGAGAGTTGGGTCTGGATGTCTCAGACACTCAGAAAACCAGAACTGCTAAGGGCTATTCTTGAGTTAGAAGCTGAGGATGACGAGCTGTCGGAATGCCTTGAGACCAGTGAGGAGAGGGAGATGGCAAAAAGACAGGAGCGCGAACTTAAAGAGCAAAAAGAGAAAGACGAGCGCGAACTTAAAGAGCAAAAATTGGAGGACGCTTAAGCTTCGCCTTCAAGAGTGGAACGCGACAGCGTTCCCGTCGACCCGCCAAGGGGTGTAAGACAATGGGCTACGGCGCAGCGACTACGCGCCCCGCATCGGACGCGGTGAGCGTCGAGCAACACAGCGTTCGGCGCGGCAACGAAATGTGCGCCTGAGCAAGCGACGCCCGCCTGAGCCTTAGAAACAGCTCGTTTCTAAGGCAACACCGCATTCACTAGAGGCGCTTTTGTACCGCTTTGAAGCATCGAACTCGTGGCTGAGTGTCACATCGGTGCAGTCAAGGCAGAGCGCGTGGTTTCTTAAAAGAGGTAGTCTTGGCTTTTCAGCTGTTAAAGGTTCGGTTTTCCATGGAATACTTAAGTAGGGTACCACGAAAGCGCTTATATAAGGACCTGGTAGACACAATGTTACCGGTGCCATTGTATCGCTCGATGTTCTGCATTGGACCTGAAAAGGACGTACTAAAAAGAGTAAAACGAATGCCAGTACGCCCGTCGGTAAAGTCCTTCTTTTTCCAGCTCCACACCAATACTTTACCTGTGAAACCGTGGCTAGATGAAAAAGGACTTTCCGTGCCTTGGAGCGTCAACTGTTTACTATGCCGGAAACCCGAAACAGTAGAACACATTTTTCTTGACTGCTGGGATGCTGTGTTCCATTGGGACATCTTACAGAGAACGCTAAAGAAGGACTTGCCGATTACACCATATGGGATTCGTTTCCTGCCTACTCTAAATGAAGACAAAGTACCCATGACATGTTCATGCTGGTGTCCTTGCATAGTTTATGGAAAACTAGAATGGCCGTGAGACATGCCGAAATAAACGCCCGGCCTGTTAGAGAATACTTCATTGAAAGCATTTGTCATATTAAGGAAATGTATAATTTGCAAAAAGAAAAACCAACATGGCTCAGACTGAGCTAGCGAATTTCAAGCGGTTTTAGTCCTGTGACCGCCAACCAATGGCAGAGATTTTGTCGTGACTGTTGTGTATTGTAAAAATGTCTTGTTTTGTATGTTGCCATGTCGGTAATAAAGAAAAAAAGAACTCGTGGCTGAGTGGTAGCGTCTCCGTTTCACACTCCGGAGACCGTGGTTCGATTCCCACCCAGCCCATCTTGCAAGTTGTTTTTTATTCATGAAGTGCCTGCTGGGATTTATCACTCACGGCCAACGCCGCCGACACCGACACCGACGACACCGGCTTTTCTGCGACACGAGCTCCTTAACGCTGTCGCGTTAAAAAGAGAAAGACGAGCGCGAACGTAAAGAAGAGCGCGACCGTCAACACGCTTTGGAAATGAAGCGTCTCGAGGTAGAGATGGAACGCGCTCGTAATGGAAGTCAGGCACACGGTGCAGGAGAACGAGTATTGTTCAAAATGACTGACCTGATGCGGCCGTTTAAGCTTGGAGAGGACATTGGTTTGTTCCTGGTTAAATTTGAGCGAACGTGCGAGAAGCAGGGGTTCTCTCGGGAAACGTGGCCACAGCACTTGCTCCCTTTGTTACCCGGCGAGGCGGCCGACGTAGTCGCTCGCTTGAAGAGAGAGGAGGCAGAGGATTTCGACAAAGTGAAATCGAGTCTGCTAAAAAAGTACAGGCTGTCAGCGGAGGCGTTCCGTCGGAAGTATCGGGAAAATGAGAAAGGCAGAAGTGAGTCATACACAGAGTTTGCCTACAGGCTTATGTCAAACATGCAGGAGTGGCTCAAGGAAGAGAAAGCGTTTGGTGAACAGGAGAAAGTTCTGCAGTGTTTCGGGCTGGAACAGTTTTATAGTCGGTTACCTGAGAACGTGCGGTACTGGGTCTTGGATAGGCCAGACGTTAGTACGGTGGCTAAAGCCGCCGAGCTAGTCGAGGAGTTTGTGACGCGTCGTGCTCGCGGAGCTAAGGACGGTCAAAAGGGTGAATTTGGCTCCAAGTTTGAGAGGCCGAAGTTCACACCCATGAGAGCAAGGGGGGACACACGTAGTGCGGATGCGAGTGAAAGCAGTCCGACCGAACATAAGGAAACGGCGGCAGCCGAAGCCGAACGCAGAAAGCGGTTCGAGATGAGGCAAGCGCGCGTGTGTTATACGTGCCAGAAGCCGGGTCACTTTTCGGCGCAGTGTCCCGAAACAAAAACAAAAGTCGTGTTTTTGTCATTATGCAGCACTGACGAGAACATGAAGCTTCTCGAGCCTTACATGCGAGACCTCCTCGTGAACGGGAAAGAGTGCCGAGTGCTTCGTGATTCCGCAGCTACAATAGATGTAGTTCACCCCTCTTACGTAGAACCCGATATGTACACGGGCGAGTGCCCATGGATCAAGCAAGCCGTGAGAGCTCATCGCGTGTGTCTGCCCGTAGCAAAAGTGCTTACTAAAGGACCTTTCGGAGCACTTGAGACGGAGGCCGCATTGTCATCTATGCTGCCCCCTCAGTACCCGTACCTATTTTCGAATAGGTCCGATCACCTCCTGCGTGAGAAGGGGCTTTTGTTTGGTGAGGCTAGCGTTCAGGCCTTAACCAGATCGAGAGTTCGGGAGCTCGCTGCAAAGGCGGTAGTTGCAGAGCCGACGTTGTCGAACAATGAAAAAGGGTCAGAGGCGCAGCACGCTGATATTCAGAGCACGTCCGAACTGAATAAAATTGAGCCTGTAGCGTTGAAGGCACCAGATACTGGAGAGGAAATGCCCGACACGGGAAAGTTAGAAGAGCTATCTGCAGATTTGCTCATCGCGCCTACGTCAGATGGGCTCAATAGGTTGCTAAAAGTCAGCCGGTCGGCTTTGACAGCCGAGCAAAAAAAAAGGATGCCAGCCTAGAAAACATGCGCTGCAATGTCAAGGAAGGTATCGCCAAGACAAATGCTCGTTTTGTGGAAAGAAGTGGGGTCCTGTACCGGAAGTATCTATCCCGCAGGGGAGTGGAGTTCGATCAGCTGATCGTGCCTCAGTGCTACCGTCAGGATCTGTTGCGCTTGTCGCATGGAGGTTCGTGGTCCGGACACCTAGGAGTTAAGAAGACTAAGAACCGTCTCTTGCCAGAGTACTATTGGCCAGGGTGTTTTCGTGACGCAGACCACTTTGTGAGGACATGTGACACCTGTCGGCGGGTGGGCAAACCAGGGGACAAATCGAGGGCGCCGTTGAAGTTGGTACCCATCATTACGGAGCCTTTTAGACGGCTCGTTATTGATACAGTGGGACCTCTGCCGGTAACAATCACGGGTTACAGACACATTTTGACTGTGATCTGCCCAGCGACAAAGTTCCCTGAAGCAGTGCCGCTTAAAGAACTCAGCTCAGTTGAGATAGTCAATGCACTACTGTCTATATTTGCGCGAGTTGGTTTTCCTGCGGAAATCCAGTCAGATCAGGGCATAGTGTTTACTAGCGCTTTGACGACAGCCTTTCTCGAAAGGTGTGGGGTAAAGCTGTTACACAGCTCACTGTACCACCCACAGTCGAATCCCGTTGAGAAGCTCCACTTCGTCATGAAGCGCGTGTTGAGAGCATTGTGTTTTGAACAACAAACTGACTGGGAGCTGTGTCTGCCTGGGGTGATGTTTGCATTAAGGACCGCACCGCATGCGGCTACAGGGTTTTCGCCAGCTGAGCTGGTGTTCGGTCGCTCGGTGCGGTCTCCGCTTCGCATGCTTCGAGACGGATCACTGCCCTCTCCGATGGCTGCAGACTATCTCTTCCAAAAATGGCCGCCTCCTGCGTTGGAGCCTCACTTCGCAACAATATTCCTTTGAGGTGGGTTACAAAGTGTCAACGGTAACGCCGATGGCTTAAGTCTAGTCCCCTAACGTAGGAATGAGCCTCAAAGTAATTTGTTACTGATGTTTTTCTTCCTGAGGCAGGATTTTTAACATATTGCTTTTGTTTAGTGTTTCAAAGTCATGACGTGCTTTCTAGTTCAAATTTCCAATTTCTGGACGCGTTCTGAGTGCTGCTAGACTACTGTAAGGAACTAGGCAGTAGTATAATAGGGGAAAGAGCCTGGCATGGCTTAGTGAGGGTTGTGTCGTGCTTGCTGACTGAGCGGTTGAGTTTCGGCGTAGTTCTAACGCTCGCTGGGAACGAGAACAAAAATGACAACTCTCCCGAAGTCACTTTGCAGTGTCCTGTGTGAACCTGAACGTGAGAACGAGGCCTTCTCTGTGCGCTGCGCTCAAGAAACGCCGAGGGACGACCGACTTCGGTTATGAGCATCATCGAGTGACATCCCTCCGGACAGCGGATGCAGTCCCCTGACCATCGGGATCTCCTTCTCCCGGCGGGGCGGTCTGTTACGTTTCGCCTACGACGCGCGGTATAGCCGGCGCGGATGCAACGGAAGCCGGGGCTTCGTTCAAAGCGGCGGACATTTTGGCCCGTTCAGCACGGCCGCAACGCCTCCTGCCATGCGCGTCCAGGCATGTTTCAATGCCACGTGTCTTCGTGTGTGCGTGCGTGCATGTTGGTGCCCACGCTTGTCAAAGCGCGGCAGCCGGGGAGAGGAGCTCTCGAACTGTGAAGCGAGGAGGTCTGACCGGCGCCCGCCCGGCGGATGCGTCACCTTCTAGTCTCAACGTGTCCGCGCGGCGCCATCACGTGCGCCTCATCCCGAGCTATTCCTTCTTGCCCTCGACTCCGAGAGTATAAAAGCAGCAGCCCACGGACGTCGAGAGAGGCTCCGATTTGTTCCGTTGAGTAACGTGCTCTCCCGTCTCTCCACTTCGGTCGACCTGACTGGCCGCTTTTTTGTGATGCTAGAATAAACAAGTTGTTCTGTTAGCAGTCGACTCATCCTTTGCCAGGGCCTTCGGATGCTTCCAGCTGTGTCCCAGGCCGCCAGGCCAACGCTCCCCTTGGGGCTTGCGAGCCAGATGCAACACCCAGTGGCGTAGCTAGGTCGTCTAGCACCCGGGGCCCATAGGTCTTCTGTCACCCCCCCCCCCTGATGTAGTCGAGGAAGGCGAGGATATCGACAATTTCCGGGTTTCATACTGGGCGCCGCCCGCAGTGCCAAAGTACTGTAGGTTGTAGCACCTAAAACGATTTTGTTTAAGAAGTTTTTGTTGAGTTAATGATATGACTTTGAGTCCTCGATTCTCAAATTAAAGTGCTTCCTCTATAAGTACTAATTACGGGATTATTAAGGATATGGTTATTACTTATCTGCCATATTTTTCGCGCTACCGAATTCCTAGTAATCACAAAAAGAGAACTTCATAGAATCTCGATCGGGAAATATCCTCACAAAATTCACCTTTCTTTTTTTTAAAATAAAATTCTGTGCAGCTGATACAGACACTGTACTTGTGGCATGAAGTCACACAACAACAGTTTTCTGAAACTTTCGAGGGTAAGCAGGAAAGCGTGAAACATAACGGCAGGTTTCGCAGCGGCTTCTCGGAGCAAGCGGGAGAGGGGAAGTAAAAGCGAGCCGGACATCATGCCGGGCCCGCGACTACAGCCTGTCGAGTCATACGCCGACAAACTCTTCGGCCGAACCGAGTCTGAAGACGATGCAGAGAATCCCATTCGCGACTTTTGACGGCCCCATTTATGCAACGTCGCTCTCAACGAACGCTTCGCCGTAAACGCAAGCGCCGGGCGTGCTGGTTGAACGCCCTCTTGCTGCGGTCTTTGTTCGTCTTCGCTGCGCGTTCTGAACGGAAGAGGGACCCAAGAGCCCCAAAGCCTTACAACGCCTCACTGTATGTTTCGCGACTCTTGCTCCCAGCATAAACGCACAGCACGAGCGCACCCCACATGAAACGTTCCGCTAACGCGAGTAGTTTAGCGACCATTTCGCGAATTAAATTTGTTAGCCCGCACATTCGTGCAATTATTTGGTGGGGTGTTGATAAAGCTGCAGTCGACAATTCTGCGGCGCAACGCATCGGGTGTCTGAGCTCGGGCTACTGGATACCGGAGCATTCTTTGCGATTTGCGCCCAGTCAAGCCGGCGGAAAGAGGGGTGCATTCAGCCGTAAATGACACCCCTCCACTGGCCCCTCGCACCCGGGGCCCACGGCCCCCCGGCCCCCCCTGTTGCTACGCCACTGGCAACACCCCCCTCCCCCCTTCCCCTCCATTTCGCACTGCCACATCCTACTAACGCGTAGGTTCCTAACAATGCTGTATGGTGTTTCAGCACTCGGCATTAGCCTAAAATTAGGTATATATATTGTTGAAATGGCTTCAGACATGGTAAGCATGGTCAGCTTCGTTGTTCTTACGAACGCTTCATCACTGATGACACAAATGCCTCTTGAGGTGGCCATCTGAAACTGTTTGGAATTAGGGCGCAGCTGGACTAAACGGCACTTCTACGAACGGGGACCACTTTGACACAGGAAATCTAGGCCCTACATAGCGCGGACAGCTGGGCTAGTGGGAATATGGACATTTCGTGAATTTCCAACGCTTTAAAGAAAACTGAACAAATAAGAGAAGAGCAAAGACGAAAGGACACTACCGTCCGCTCTGACCCGCAAGAGTGGTGAAAACCTAGTGCCTTGCCTTGCTAGAGAACAAGTACGCTCTGGCTTAGCAGCATCATTGATACGCGTTGTACACATTTGCGTAGGCCAAATTTACGGCTCGTTATGTCGTAGAAGTACGCAATCTTGTCCCGAGAACTGCTAATACTGTCTCGTGTAACTGGATTCCGGGGCGCTGCGGATTATACGGAAATGAGCCCGCCGATGCGGACGAACCGATGACCCACAGAAATGTAAAGAAATGTCCATCCCACTTTTTTGATGAGACACTAATGCTCTAGTTGTCACACTAGGGGCGAAAATACTGACGCGTATTGGGCGCAACCGAGTTACTGTTGTGGGCATCTTCCCGGAGTCCACGTAGATATGCAACTGAAGTTACATCTCCCTCCTCTCATTCTATCAAAACAAGTGACGCAAGCTTGTTCTAGGGATACGGCTCTAGCTTGCTACACGTGTTACGGCTAGCTATGGTGTTGATTCGGTGCTGCCTACGTCCTGCCAGCCTGGCTGAAAAGCCACGCTGCGAAGAGTGTGACAGAGCAACATCAACTATAAAGAACATGTCTTGTGCATCTCGCCGCGACATCCTGTGGAAAGACTGTCACGACGTAACATCTGTCCGAGCTCACCCAACAGCCATGGCCTGAAGTGATCTTGTTGGGATCTTTCTCTGCTCTGTTTTCAACGGCGCTATATTCTAAAAGCACTGATAGAATTTTTACGAGATCCTGGTGCGGATTTAATATTTAGGAGAATTCACACTTTTCAAGTTCATTCCCGGCAAATTTCCTCCTCATCGTGAACGCTTTTCTGTCTTTCTCTGTTAAAGACAAGGTCTCCAGATTGATTTGGGGTTCGTACGGCCTGTGTATTTGGCCACACATATCTCGTCAAATGAGACAAATTCAGACCTTCTAACACACGTAAGACAACCAAAAAGGCGTCAAAATGAAGCTTGCAACAAAAAGGACGCACTAACTTAGCGTTGAGCTATGTACAGGTTGGTAATAATGCGCAATTAGCGCAGAATGGCCGAAACGAAACCCAGATCGGCTTGTTAAAACTGCGCGCTTCTGTAAGCGGAACGGGACGTGTGACTTGTCTCACTGAAGAATATGGGTCGATCCCGGCGATAGTGCAGGCGGAAAATGCGGGCTGATCCCGAACTTAATGCGCCTAAACAACAACTTACGTAATACATAAATGCGCCCGGGAACGTCTTGTTTTTCTGCGATGCCAACCTCCGCTGAACGTCCTCTTAGACGTCGTTAGGTTACTCGTTCACTAGCGTTTTTATTAGGTGACATTTGCCAACGTCCGGTCCACTGTATCAGAGGCTAGAAGATTTTTACCGGCACGTTCAAGGCTGAAATAATGCAACGATTCTATTTATCCTTCTGCTGTAAGCTAGTTGCTTTGATTTGCATAAAAGTGTGATGTAGTCTTCCTTTATACTCCCATTTTCCTTCCCCACTTCTGAGTAGCCGGTGAGAACCTTGATTCAGGCCGTCCTCAGAGCTTTATTACCATAATAAATGCATCTTGTTACATACCTTTCGGTAGACTTTCCGAATTTGGAGTTGTTGCATTTCGGCTGCATCGGGTCAGAGGCATCGGGTCACTTATCGTCAAAGTAAATTGACGTTCTTGAACCAAAACGGTGCTTCTTCGCAATGAAGAAGCCCCTCGGTTGTTGTCGATTGAAGTACGCAGCTGGTGACATAATCATCGCGAATAAACATAAGGCATGGTGCCCTCCATCTTGATTATGGAGCGGTATATCACCTGCCTCAGCTAACGTTCCAGTAATAACGTATTTTTTAACGTGTTTTTCTTTGGCTAAGACCTATGCGTTGACCCAGTCGGCCAAAAGATTCCGCATGCATACGTTCTCTGCGCATGCTTTGTGCGCATGGGCCCGGATTCGCAAAACGTTCTTACGCGAAAAGCGTTCGTGCCAGCCAATAGTGATGCAGGTGTTGGGAGCTCGGGTTAGTGGAGGCAAGCAATCTCATTTTGACAGGTCCTGAACGGGGAGTCGACCGGCTTTATTGAAGAGCAAAAGCAGGTTTGCGGAGTGGCAGTGGTGGCGTCCCTGTCGGACAGCCACTTCGGTTCGAGCAGGGGGCAATGACCCCGACGGTGGGGACAAAGCAGTGGCGGGCGGTCGCTACATAGGACGTGTTATTAACGAAGGCGATCAGCCAATGAGAAACATCACTTATGAAGGAAAAGCTTTGTGAATTCAACCCATGGTCTTTATCGACGTTGGACTGGTGCTCTTTTAGTCGTCTCAAATTTGGCCAGACTCGTCAATTTAGGTGTTACCTCAATCCGCGCAAAACATTTGAAACAACCGTTGGAAAATGTTTGTCTTCTAGGCAGTCATTTACGTTGAAGAGCTTGTTGTGGAATTTGCTTGGAGGTATGTCTAGAAAACGCAGGTCAGCCTTGGCGAAGAAACCAGACCATTTCGCTGGTTTCGTACACGTATGTAAAAGCGGAGCGCTGCCGGTACGCCTCTTGTTCACCTGTTGGGAAATGAGGGCACGCTTTTCGGATTTTCGAAATGAAAGAACCGGCGTAACTATTCGCATGTATTGTACCGTGCTCAAGTAGAGCCTCAATTATTACGTCACCTGCTGCGTACTCACGCTAACGACGACATAGGGTGAACAATATGAGGTTTCGAAACACTTATGGGCTCCGAAACCTCAGGTGGGTTTTGACTTGGTCAGTCACTAGAAACCTTTGTATTTTTTAAATATACTATCTCCCCAGACTAGTGTTCGTGCCACGCTTAAGTGCACCTCAAACACCTGAGCACCGTTTCGGAAATATCTATAAATTTGGGAAACCCGATTTAAAAGCCAGTCACATCGCTTAGTTCAGGCAAACGCCAAAAACACACGGTGGCGGCGGTAACCGAGGGTTTTCAGCGAACAATTATCTCGCTTTTAGTTAAAATTCCGACTGAAGAGTGCACACATTTTTCAACCATATCTACGAATATCCACAGAGGCCGCTAGACAATTTGTGGGCATGCCTGCTACAGAGTCAAAGAGTAATAGCTGCTATAGGGAGCGGGACACATCCGGGCACTGTCCTGACATGCAGGGCCCGAATTGACAGCGAAAGGCAGGAAAGCGTTTTCTCCTCGAAATGCAGCTGTGCTACATTTCGCGGAGAATTGCTTTGCTTTCCTGCGTACCCCTTTGCTTTCGCTGTGTACAGTAATTTCACACTCGGCGCACTGTTTCCGTTCTGCATTTTCCACACGTGCAGCTGTCCAGGTCACAGTTGTATCTGCTTGTTCCTAACGCATTCACTCACAATTTAAAATTATGTGATACAAAAGAGTGTGCCTTCCCTGAACCAAGTTGCGTGATTTAAACGAGTTGCGTGTGCGCAAAAGTTTTCTCCGCTATTTAGTTATCACACACAATATCAAACACAATTATGTTTATCACGTCTCCTTCAGGAAGAAATATGTAGGCACCGGTTTTAACAGAGACCAGCAGTTTCGAACTAGTCTGAGAGCGTCCTCTACACGGCTGAAATTTAAATACAGTTTCAATGTAACCCCGAGGCGCAGGGATATTCAGTGCAGACAGCTGTTGCCATCGACAGACAGTGGTTCTCAATTGGAATGAAAAGCCAGATCTCGCAAAATCCAGAAGCAACTAAAAAACATCTAATACTAAATATCTTTCTCATGATGAAATTACATGAAAGTAGGAAGATTGGACACTCCAGGACACTCCAGGCGCATTTCTGCCGTCGCCATGAGGTTCCGTATTAACTCCAAGGGCGATAAAATCACCGCGCGCAGTAGGCTGTATGTGCCGTGTGCTGTATGCTGTATGTGCTGTGCTGTGTATGCTGTATGCTGTATGGCGTGCGAGGGTGGGCCGGCGAACGCGGCTCAACCTCGAGTGCGCGAGCGAGGAGGGCGGGCCGGAATCGCTCCCTCTCCTGTCGCGCGCGAGGCACGGGGGTGATGCGAGAGAGGGCACGCCCGCGGGGCGAGGGGGGGTGGCATGTATCTTGAAAGTGATCTGCGACGCCGCCAAAGTGCGCGCGCGGATCTTCAAAGCGATCTGCGATGTTTGCGGAGTGCGCGTAGTGCCGGTACCTTCGTATGCGCGGTGCTTTCGACGTTTCGTTCGCGTTCAAGCGAGAGATACACCAATCATAGAGAAAGGCTTTCAAGAAGAGGGGACACTCGGGGAAATCTGGCAGCAGGAAATACGTCACGCTAGTATTAATGTCGACCGTTTGCTGCAGCGAGCATAGAAAAAAGCAAGAATGTAAAATGAAGTTAACAGACACTGTTTTAAATTTTTTTTTTATTTTCTAGAAAAAACTAAAAATATGTGTGTATATTTTAAGTTATGCTTTGCGAATTACTTGCGTTACCTAGCGACAGGCCAATGACGCGCCAGTGCATGCGTTAGACACGCAGCCGAAGCGAGCGAGGCCGGCTGCGCGTGTAGGCGTTGGCCTGTTCGGTCACCCGCCTGCTTGCTTTCCTTATTTTTGGATTTTAACGTGGCTCTTCAGGCTCCCGGCGTATTCTTACGTTCCTTCTGCCCTTCGACACGGCACCACTGCACTATTGAACTACGGGAGGCTGAGAAATGTTGTGTGACAGTGTGCGACACATTTCGAGCAATTAGGCTTACGTCACGGAACCTAGACTTGTGTCGCAGTTAGCGAACAAGAGCTCAGAGATCTTGCCGCACTTAATTTGAGTTAATTACTCGTGCTGGGAGATGTTTGCGACGGTTTCTTGTAATTGTAAATATCTGTAATTAATTTTGCCTCTTTTTGGGATAGTTCTGAGGCACGCTCGCCGCGCCTGGCGTTGTGACGCAGTTAGCGAAAAGCAGCTAGGCTGTGCAATGCAGTTTTTTTCGCGTGTACTGAATCTTACTGGAACAAGTTCGTGACGCTTTCTCTGACCTCCAACATGATTGTAATGATTTCGTTGCATTCCGGGATAATTTTGAGGCACACTCGCCGTGCCTGTCGTGATGCAGCGACAAGCACCTCGGCCGCGGTGACGAAGTTTGTCTGGCGTGTGCTAAATCTTAGGGGGACAAGTTTGTGACGCTTCTTATGGCCCCGCTACAACATATACCTGCTTTCGGTACTCAAACTTGTCAAAAACGCGACGAGCGATTGCCAAGAGTGATAACACGAGAGTCAGTTGCTTGCGCAGGCAGAACGCGAAAAAGATAACGCCAGGAAGCTCAAACAGCAGCAACTTGTAACTCAAAAATTCTGTCTTCTAAACGACTGAAAACAGGCTTTGCACTCAAGGATTTGTCTTGAGTTCGAGTAGAAGGAATTCTGCGAGGGTCCAGCATGGTCTGGTTGAGAGCCCGTGTTGTGGCCACCGGTGTGTATACGTAGCGTACCATCGTGTCGGTTGAAGTCAAGTTCTTTTGGAAACGCACGGACGCCCGTTCGTGGTCTTCAAAAGTGCAGGAAATAAGGCCCGGGAAGGGGGGAAAGCTTGGTAATGGGATGTTTTGTGATCTGTACGGTAGTGTTTGGGATAGGAGTCGGTATTTTCAGCGCCATTTATGTAGAAGCGAATTGATTTTGTTTGTAATGGCACCCATTCAGCACTTTCGTAAGTTTCGCCTCTACACGCATTATTTCTATAATGTGTTAATACGAAAATGACACATGCTTCTAATTAACTTTTTTCAGCTGACGCCGTCAGGTGCAGTTTCGTACGGGAACTATTGCTGCTTACCTGGTGCCAGAACGTTGGATGAATGCACAAAAAGCCCGAAACGAGCATTTATAGAGAGTAAAAATAAACATTTCCTCATTTCAGAAGGCGTCTTGTGTCTTATGAAATTGGGCGCGGCACATATTCGGTGGAGGCTTGTAAAGATCGTTGTCTATCATTTTTTACTTAATAATAAAAGGATTCCGCACCAAGACCGCGCACGGGTAAGCAGCAGAAAAAAATAAAGCAAATGCCGTGGTGATCAGCGCACTTAGCGTAACGCGTTCTAGCTAGCGTGTAAAACGCGCGCGTCCAAAACCGAAACCGGAGGCGTGGTTCAGGTATTAATCTCGGCGGCTTGGTGCGCTGCAGTCAATTTGACCGTTGGGCTCTATAGACGTCAGACTCTGGAGTTTCGCAAGACGTGTAGCGCCACCTGCCGGTGCGAAGAGGCAGTAATTGAGTAGTGCGAAGCCCGACTCCCCTGCTGAGTTGCCTATGCAGGTAGCGACTGCGAAACAACGATTTAACTAGATTTTGGTCCATATTGCGAGTGTTTTGCGCATTTAACACCCAGACAGAGAGCTATGGATTTCTACGATAGTCGCACGGGCCGCCGAACTGCCTTAAAGCGCTTGCTGGCTCACTCTTCACACTGATGGCGGAAACGAAGGCAACCTCGATAGCTCCGCGCGCTACGAAGAAACGCCGCAATCGACGCTACTGTTGTGTTGTGTTGTAAATTGCCACGAACGTGAGGACTGAATAACAACGTTAATTTTTACCGATTTCCATCGCGATCGTATGAAGGGGAAAGGCGAGAGCGCTGGATATGGACCGTTCGACCTGTTGGGTAATGGAATTACTTGGATTACCCACAACACAGCGGCTCGCATGAGAAAGTGCGACAGTTTTGTTCTGCTGTAATTGTGTTGCGTAGCTCTTACGGAGGACCGCGGTAACCAAGCGAAAACTCAAAAATCTGCAGCCGCCAATTCGTTGGTAACAGAAAAAACAACGTTGCGACCCATCCTGCGCATTTGCCATCGATATTTCCACTTTTTAAGAGGCGTCCGCCTCCGCTTGACTCAACAAATGAAAAAGGGAGATTTGGCAGGTCAGATTAACCAAAGACTTTGGTTCGTTTATGAATTCAAAATCCTGTTCTAGAGCATCGTTGTATCGCGAGCTCATTTCTAGTTTCGGTATTTTGTATGTCCTGAGCCGATACAACAGGCACGTTTCGCAATGTGCTGTGCCTACGTTTTTCAAATGTGAAGAATAAAGTTGCTGTAGGAGCACTGCATGAGTGATTGTGAAGTAACGCACATCTGTAAAGATGTGCGTTTACATTTACATTTACATGCACCGATTTACATTTACATTTACAGATTTACATTTATTTGTGCGCGCTTGTTAAATTGAAGCGTCTGCAAAAAGTTCAAAGCTACTGAGCGAGGCTGTAGCTCCTGCGAGAAACAAAGATGCGGCGCGTAGGCACTGTAAGAAGCTTACTTTCGTTATGTTCGCACGCTGTTTGCTGCCTTGGAAAAGGCTATGGAAGGATTTACTCTCTGTAAATAATTGCGGGAAAAAACATTACGATAAAATGCATAAAAATATAGGAGATACTTAAGTCTTGTGTTCAGGACATTTTCAATATGAGTTGAGTTGTTGAGTTGAGTTGTTGTAGGCTACTGGTGGGATTACCCTTGCAGTTGATGCCGGCAATTGCTCCACCGTAGCGACACTTGAAATAAATAAGTCACATAATCAGACACAGACCTCACAATTACAAATGGTCACTCCTCAGTTCACCATGTGGAGGCCAAATCCGTGTCCTGTGGGTAATTTAAAAGAAGGCGAGAGACCTCCTTCCTACACACTCGGTCCCAGCGCGGGAAAACAATGTCCTGAAGAGAACTGTCAGGAACTCCTGTCTTCTTGAGGGACCCGAATAACACCCTCCTTTCCGCCTTATACACAGCACAGCACATTAGGTAATGTTCTATGTCACCGCACACACCACACGTTGAACATAATGGTGATAACGCCAGGCCAGTCTTATACATCCACGCAGGGGTACGAGCAGAGCCCGTGCGAATGCGGAGCAGTAAGGTGGCGTGGTTTCTTTTGAGACCCTTGACCACACATGGCTTGTGAGGTGAGCTCCACAAAGAACATAAGTGGCACAACACCGCTTCTCTGAAGAGTCTGTAGTCCTCTTGAGGCACTCTTCTCAATGGATTCCCGGACAGCGCTCTATGGGCGAGGCTGTCCGCCATCTCGGTACCTATGGTACTTATGTGCGAGGGAACCCATTGGAAACGTATGGAGAAGCCTTTGATATGGAGATTGTGCACCGAGCGTAGGGAGCTAAGACATAAGGCATCAGTAGGGAACCCGTGCTCTAACCTTTCAAGGGCAGATTTTGAATCTGTAAGAATGACAACAGGTTTAGGCGTACAAAACCGTAGTTTCTTCACAGCTGCCTCAATGGCACCGCTTTCACCCGTTGTGGAGGACACGACTGCAGTGAAGCCAACAGACCAATCATACTTCAAAGAGGGAATGTGAAAAGCAGCTGCACTAGATCCGCTGACCTTGTCCACAGAGCCATCAGTAAAGATTTGAAGATGACGTGCATATTCAGTCTCGAGATGTTCCAGTACCAGCGAACGCGTTGCCACCAGAGGAGAACTCCGCTTAGCGCGTACGTGAGGAATTGTCGACGAACAATCGAGGCTCGCGAATGACCAAGGTGGTTTCAACCTCTTAGTTCGACCTCTAGTGTCAAGACCCAGGTAACCAAGAGTATTTAGTGCCAAGTACGCTCGGGACTCAGATCTCTTTCGAAGGCGCTGTAGAAGGGCTCGGCCGGCTGCCGTCTGTTTGAGGCGGCCAATTTGCATCAATAACCTTTGTGAAGCGACTAGGCTAAGAGGTCTTGATAGAGATTCATAAAGTACTGCATTGTTAGGAGCAGTCTGCGGAACGCCAAGAGCCCTTCTTAGGCCCTTTCTGTGCAAAACCTCAAGTCGTTCCAGCTGTGATAGTGAGGGGGAAATTAAAGGGAGCTGGTACATTATTCGACTCGTCACTAGTGTATCGTGCAGCCTGATCATTGAAGAAGGGTGATTTCCCCGTTGCTCACTTGCAACTCTACGGATCTCATTGAGACGCGGAGATAGTGATGTCACAACAGAGTCGACAGCTCGTCGCCACTGTAGAAGGTAGTGAATAATGACGCCCACAAAGCGCTTGTGCTTCAACTGACGAAGGCAAGATTGATCAAGGTCTATCTTCAGCCGCGCATACCTTTTTCCTCTACTTGGAAACATGATGAAGCCAGATTTTTCCACCGAGAGAGTCAACGCAACACCTTGAAGGTAATTTTGAACTGAAAGTAATGCCTGTCGAGCTATCAGAGCTAAACGCTTGTGTTGATATCCGGTTAACCAAAGACAAATGTCGTCCGCGTATATCGACATATGGACATGCCTGCAATGTTTTTGCACTTCAGCGGGAAGACCAGCCATTACAACATTAAACAGCGTCGGTAAAAGAACACTTCCCTGAGGTACACCTCGCGATACCGCCCTTTCGGTGCTTGTGGTACTTCCTAACCGCACCTGAATTTTACGATCACTGATAAATGAGTGAATGAATCGCGGAAGATAGCCCTGTACGCCCATGGCCTGCAAGCTATTTAGTATTGGGCTCTGAAGGACGCTATCATGAGCCTTTGATACGTCAAGGAAAATAACTAGTGTTGAAAGGCCGAAAGCTCTATGATGTTCAATATGGCTGATCAAGTCCAAGACGCTATCTTGCGTGCTTAAACCTGTTCGGAATCCAGTCATGCATGTTGGCAGAGCCCTTCTATCTTCGAGCCACCACGATAAACGCTTACTTGCCAGCTTCTCCATGAGCTTAGCCACGCACGACGTCAGTGATACAGGACGATACGAGGCTAAGTCTAATTTCTTTGCCGGGCTTCAGCACTGGGACAACACAAGCCACCTTCCATGAAGCTGGAACGTCGCCAATCTCCCACACTCGATTGAGATTGCTTAGGAGCATCTTCCGGTGTTCCAGAGGTACCTTCTGCATCATCTGGTTGGTGACGCCGTCAGGACCTGGTGCACATCTACGCCGCAGGCTGCTGAGTGCTGTCTGTAGCTATCGAAGTGTAAACGGAGCGTCCATCACAGACGTAGATGTTGCAGGCAGAGCGCAGGGATGAACTCCTGAATTTGCACTTACAAATGCATCTGCAAATTCCTCCGCTAAGCACACGAGAGCTTTCTGCTTGCGCAGTGCAAGCGCTTCGAAAGGTTTACTGGGACGAGAATCACCAGCAAGACTGCCAATGACTCGCCAAATTCTCGTCATCAGTGAGAAAACCGTCAAGCTAGCGCAGAAGGACGCCCACTGCGACCTACAGAGCTTGTTCGTATGGCGATACATTTTAGTCTTTACTGCCGACTTCCATATGCGCGGCTCTAAAATTAGCCATGTTGTTAATTGGGACAAATACAGGGAGCAACTTGCATGTGTTTCTGGTGATGTGATAGACAAAATGATTTCTGGTAAGATGGCTGCCACCACAGCGCTCAAGTTGCCTAATCATTTTCCGACTCCGGATTTAAAACTCAGGAACCCTTGCGCAGCACGCAGAAGGGCGGAGCGACAACTGATGCGGAAGAAGGACGACAGATCTTTGAAGACGACCTTCAATAGGCTTATTTTCAATATGAACCAATGTTAAATGCTTAGATATTTATGCAGATATGCCTATAAACAAACCTGATGCTCTCTGTAATTGCGAGTTGCAGCATGCCGAAATAACATCTGCGACTTCCTTTACATTGTACACGTACTTCGCCCCACTGAGCTTCCTCCCTTTCCGAAGCGTGGATGGGCGGAAGAAGCTTTCCAGGTCCTTGATATTTAGGAACCCGTGCCTCAACACAACCGAAAGCGGAGGGTCCATTGTGGCCTATGCACCTTCGCTTGCGGACAGCTCTTTTTGCACTACTCAGTTCGCGCCAAGTCTGCGATGGGGGCGCTGGCGACAGGTTTTTCCGCAGTGGCGCCTGGGCAGAGTCTGAGGTCTATAGGCTTCATCCAGTGAACAGGGGGCGCCACTGTGCAGCTGCGGTGCCATGTTGCTCAGCGCCGCCTGTGGCGAGCGGCGGGACACTGGGATGGTGGGAGGACCGCGAAATTTAAACTGCGTGCACGTGTCGCCGAAACCCCCGCATGTGATACGCCGTTTTTTGTGTACATGAAGGTGCAAGCGTGGGCTTCGGTGATGTCGCAAATACGTTATGCAGGTGTAGGCATGTTCAAGGAAGAGGAGAGTACTTTCATGCTGCTGCGTTAACCAGCGGATACAAGCTATACGCTGGTTCACATGTTCTCTCCGCTAAAGAAGTGGCCGGCGTGGACGTTCAGGCGAAGTGCCGTTCACAGCAGGTAAAACAACTGTACGAAGTCACCCCGCACGTGAGTAAAGCCCACTGTGGCACTAGCATCGAGTTCACTAAACTGGCACTCGGAAAACGCTGCGCTTCTAATAGGTTGACCGATTTTCAATCGACGCCTCGCTGTTGCCGCTGCATGCCTCGTTTCCCTCCGGCGCGTTGTAAGCCACGGCCTACCATTTGATCCGCATGTCACATTGTTACTTTAGATCACCATACAGCTAGATCTGAACCAGGTACAGCTGCGTGGTAACTTTTGGATCGCGATATTGTCGATATGTGTTCAGTTGATAGTGATGCCCGCATCGAGTTTGAGCTTCACGATTGCTGTCGTGGGCTGTCGTCAGCACCGTTATGCTGAGTTAGCTAAAGTAACTCGATTCGAATTGTTGACCATGTAGCAGTCACCATGCTTGATCGAAATAAATAAATTTTATCAGGTCGGGTGCGATCTTGACTGAAAGTGACTTTTTGACACAACGGTGCTCTAATGTACTGTGTGCTTCGTCGTCGTCTGGTACGGTGCCAAACGAAAGATTTTGCGGTTTTGAAGCAGTTGTAGCCCGTCTGTCATGGCTCACTGCTGAACACGGAACCGGGACCTACATGCCGACGTAATCGGCGCAACTACTAGTGGTGTTGCGCGTTAAGTGAGACAAACGAGCCCTTGTCTCTCAGGTCTTTTTATTCGTCAGCTTATTCTCGTCACCTTGCCGCACTTTGTAAACGTCCGGAAAAAGCCTGGGGCTTTCGATTGTGCTTTTTTGGCCATTGACGAAGTGGTTAGAGCATATCCTGGTTGATTCGTTTGGCACCCATTTGGAGCCATCTGCAGCAGAAAAACGAGATTTATTAACCACTAGATCTGAATTCATATGACTTGAACGTTCGTTTTTCATCAGATACAATGATCGAGGTTCATTATGCCCTTTTCATGAGGTCTGATATCGCTTGCGAATGTGTTTGCTTGCATACGCGCTTTGATTTTGCATTTCGTAAACGTAAAGTCGCAAGAAAAATTGCACCATGTGGAAGTGCGCCTCAGACGCTAGCAGTGAAACGAGTATCGTCTATGAATTAGCGCTCACCAGCATAAAGTAAGTTTCCTCGGCAGAAAATATTGCTCATCACTCACGCCAGTGTTATCATGATTATACCAAATGCTCAGGCAGTAGTGAAATTAGCACAGTCATGACAAATGTCTTTTAAATGTTGAGCAGCTGACCGGGCCTTGACCGCTGGCGTCGCACAAGTGCGAAACGCGCACATGTAGCACAATTTACAAAGCAAGACCTTCTGACAAATATGATGACAGAAGCGGACTTAACTCACCTCACAGCTGCGATCCATTTCTTTGGCAGTTCTAGTTCATAAGGCCTACCTGGAAACGTGTACGAATTTATCCCGGGCATGCCTTCATGGCTGTGAATCTCTTACGCAGCAGTATCGCCGCTTCCACTTGTTTTTTTTTCACACCTCCGTAATTTAGACGCTTGTCCATGAAGCGCACGCCTTTGCGCTGTCGGAAGACGTATAAAAAAAAAGGCTAAGTAACAAAGGAAAATGGCGCCAACCGTGGCCGACATGAAGTGCAGTGCGCGTGAAATAATAGGTGTCGAGCCGCCGAGCCACCTTCCCAGGGCTGTCGCTTCTCTGCGGCCGATTGCGCTAGAGTAAGTGCAAAGTCGACTGTGCGGAGCCTATGGGAGTGTCCGCTTTTCTTGAATCCTTTCTCTATGCACGAATATCAATTAGATCGCTGCTGCTGCCGCGATTCCTCCCTGCAGCATTTTGACAGTGCCTTTCCGCGCTCATCGAGCGAGATGTGTTCATGTTTACCTGTGCGCGTGTGACACCGTGCTTGTTAATTTAGCTAAAACACGTTGGCGGGCCAGTTCGCTTGAATTCATGTATCGCGCACCCCGAGAACGAGGCGCAAGCGCCAGGCCAAATTCCAAAGTTGACTTAGCCTCTGAAACTAACCCCACCTAAGCACGGACAATTAACAAGAGGCCTTCTTGTAAGCCAGCTAGCGCCGGTTGGGGTCTAAAGACCGAGTCAGAGCCCAGAGTTGTCGAAATTCAACAAAATATATTCTTCAAATAAGGTGATCGCATGCACACTTTGGCTAGACACACCATAATGCCACTCAGATGAGTGTTAACAAAACTCTGGAAAAATAATTAACGACAAGCACAAAGAGTTTGACACGTACGATACATAATGAATAGGAATGCCAAAGGCCCACTCGTATTCACCCGTGCTGGTCTTGAGCCAGACGTCCTCGACATAACTTGAGGGAAATATCGGAAAAGGGACTTCTCCCGCAAATGCAGACGCCCGAGCAACTCTTCGGATGGCTTGTCAGGGAATCCATTCTTCTGCAGACGGCCGGTCTAGGCGTGACATCTCTTCAACGGCGTGGCATGATTCCCCTGATTCCAGCACGGCGCTTTTACCGGCTTCGCTAGAGTTGCTCCAACTTTCATTTATTTATTTATTTTTATTTACAAAATACTGCAGACCGGATCGGTCCAAGCAGGAGAGGGCACATACATTTGTTAGTAAGCACTATGCCTTAGGATCAGCAACAATGGGGAAGTTATAATTTACATCCAGAAAATATAATAACCAAACTAAACAAGGTTACAAAGCAAACACAATTTGTGAGAGTACGTGCCCCAAACACAGGTACATAGACAAAAAAGCACACTACGCACAGTTAATAAGTAATCATCGTTTCTAACCATACATATAGATACTTATATACAGGCTCTCAAGAAGTTGAAGAAAGGAGAGGTGAGTCATGAGGCAGGGAATTCCAGTCGGATATTGTTTTAGGGAAAAATGAATGTTTGAAGAAATTCGTGCGAGCAAATACTGGCTTGATGCTATGGCTATGGTTATGTCGTGAGGGTCTGGTTGTGTCCCTTTCCAAGTAATCCTGTGGCTGAATGCCTAGTTTTTGCAAATACAAGGAGTGAAAAAAGCGCAGCCGCGCAGCCTTTCTTCTTTCAGCCAATGGCTCAAGGGCTGCCTGATGTAACATGGCGGACGGAGAGTCCCTTCGCTTATAGCGGTTATATATAAACCTAACTGCTAATCTCGGGATTTTTTCTAGTTTATCTATGTTGATTGTGGTGTGTGGGTCCCATACTATGCTGGCGTATTCAAGAGTAGGTCTAACAATTGATTTGTAAGCTTGAAGTCTCAGTACGCTTGAAGAATTGCCTAATTTATATTTTAAGAAACCTAGCTTTTTTCTTGCAGAGGAGCAGATGTTGGAGATATGGGATGACCATTTAAGATCAGGTGTTAATGTCACGCCCAGCTATCTGTATTCTTCCACATAACTAATTATGTTATCCCCAATGCCATACGTAAATTTCATTTTGTTGATCTTATTCGTAGCACATGAATAAACAATTTTATCATAATTAATTGTCATATCCCACTTGTTACACCAGTCTGCAAGGAGCTGTAAGTTCGAAGTTAGGACAAGTTGATCGGATACAGAATGCATGCTTTTGAAGATAATGCAGTCATCGGCGAATAACCTGGCCGACGTGCTTAGTTCCAGAATACCTAACAGGTCGTTATTACATATATTAAATAAAACAGGCCCCAAGACTGAGCCCTGAGGAACACCAGAGTGAGCATCTAAGAAGCGGGAGCAGTTGCCACCAATTTCCACATATTTTCTATTTTGTAAATGTGACATAACCGAAACAATGATACAGGAAGGGATACTCATTTCTTTCATTTTGGTTATTAATTTGGAGTGAGGAACCCTATCAAACGCCTTGGAGAAATCCATAAAAATTATGTCTACCTGACCACCACTGTCGAGAGTTTTCGTTAGATTATGTACGGTATCAATTAGTTGTGTAGTAGTGGAAAAACGTTGCCGGAAGCCATGTTGCCTGTTGCTAATTATTTCATTCGTGTCTAAAAAGCTGTTAAGGTATTTGAGTATAATATGCTCTATTACTTTGCAAGGAATAGAGGTGAGAGATATAGGGCGGTAATTATTGATTTCCGATGGATTTCCTTTATTTAATACGGGTACAACACGCGCAACACGCCAGTCATGGGGTACGACGCCTGACTCTACAGATTTTTGAAAGATTACGACGAGAAATCTGGCCAGAATTTCTGCATACCTTTTTAAGAATGCTGCGGGAATGTTATCAGGGCCGGCTGATTTTTTTGGATCCGATCGCAATAGAAGTTCGGTAACACCTTCCAAAGAGATGGTAATGGTGCTTGCGCCATCACTAACTGACGTGTTATCAATCCTTGCATCAGCTCTGGAAAATACGCTTTGAAAATGGAGGTTGAACCTGTCTGCCATTTCCTTTTTGTCCGTGACAACTTCCCCGTCAACCGTTACTTGGTCTAACTTTTTATTGTCCTTATTCGAAAGGTACAGCTGCCAGAATTTTCGAGGATTTTCCGTTGCGAAACGACCAAGTGTCTCCGAAAAATACCTGTCTCTTGCTTTTTGCAGTCTATGCTTGAGTGAAATTAGTGACGCATTCTTATTCTTTTTCTTCCTGCAACGCTCCATCTTCCGTTTTAAATGTATTAGTTCTCGGGTTAACCAAGGGTCTGTTCTCCCTAGTTTCTTTACTTTTTCCGGCACAAAGTTTCGTATGCAGTAATCGCAGAGGTATTTAAACCTCGCCCACGACGCATTTACGTCGTCCTCACAAAACGATAAGAGGGCATCTTGCAGAAAATGCATAATGCGTGGGTTGTCTGCTGCGTCAAAATGCTTTACAGTTTGTAATTTTGGCGTGGACGTTCCCTGTTGGCGAGGGAGCATGCGGTTAAAGTAGACTAGTTTGTGATCAGAAATGCCCTCGTAAACTTCAGTAATGCAATTGTTTATGCCTGCGGAACATAAAATGAGGTCTAGAATTGAGGTAGCTGAACTAGTTACGCGTGTAGGAGAGTGTACAGTCTGGACTAGATTATACGCTAACAATATATCAAGTAATACTTCTGAACTATGCGCATCGGGGGGACTAAACTTCATAGTGCCCCAATCAATGTGGGGAAGATTAAAGCCACCTGCAATTATAATATTCTGATCTAAGTACTTTTCTAGGTAATCATATAATTCCAGTAGATATACTGGTCCCGCCCCAGGAGGCCTATAGATACCAACAATAGTTATTTGGTTACCTGAGAACATCAGCCTACACGAAACGCTTTCATGAAAGATGGAAACATCGGGCAAAAGGACAGAAGACAATCTAGCCTTAACGAGAATCACAATTCCGCCGCCCCTCGTGGCGCGGTCCTTTCTGTAGCATGTGTATGAAGGCGGGACGGCGCAGCTATCAGGAATGTCGGCATGAAGCCAAGTTTCAGATATAATCGCCACGCGTGGATCATAGAAGAGTAATAACTGTTCGAGCCGGTCTTGCTTGTTGCACAAACTTTGCGCATTCAAACATATTAGTCGAAGTGATTTTTCCACAACGCTTGCGGTGGCATCTCTGTTCGTCAATCTTGGGACGTGTGGGCTGCTTTGTGCAGCAATACCCTGCAGTTGTTCTGCTCGTCCCACGCATACATGTTAGCATTTACATGCAGTTTGTTGTAGACGAGCTTTGTTTTATCACCGGGGCGTTTTTCGCTCTTATAGGATTGCCAAAGCAGTTTCCTTATTTTTACAGTTGCCTGCGAGTAGTCTTCAGATATTGACACTCCGGAATCTTTCAGTTTGTGGCCATTTGTAAGTACGGCTATTTTTTCGTTATAATTGTAGAGCCGAAGAATAACGGGCTTTGGTTGATTATCGCGTTTTTTGCCAATTCTGTGTATAGGTTCCAGAGAATCAATATTCACTCCTAGCTTGTCCTTGCAAACGTCTTGAAGAAGCTTTTTTTCAAGATCGGACCGGATTTCACTAGCATCTTCCTTTATTCCGAAGACTACTAAGTTATTCCTATGGCTGCGGTCCTCAAAATCTATCAGTTGTTTTCCCTGTGCAGCCAGAACATTCTGTAAGTGCTGTACTGATTCCTCGAGCTTAAGTATCTTTTCTTCGTTTGCCTTGGATATCGTGAGAACTTCGTCTAGTTTGGACAGCTTTTCGTTAATTTCAGCAAGAGTAGCGTCGCGCTTTGAATCGGCAAGTTTCAGACTCTTTAATTCTGCCAAGATTGTGCTAAGTGTTGGTTCATTATCACCGCGAGGAGTCGTGCTCCTGCCGCATGAACAAAGCCCTGGAATCTTCAAGAAATTTCTTGCGCTTTTGGCCGGGGCCACATAAACGTTTTCGAGGAGAGTGGTGACTAGAGATGTATAATTTTAAGAAATTTTGAGGGGCGCGAGAGAAACAGTTTTTCTCCATGTTTTTTTTTAAAACCGGACAAAATTTAAATATATGATTGCGCACAGAGCTATGAAAACCTCGCCACATTTATTTGTTTAGCACTGAAAAGACTATAATTGTTACATTATTGCTTCACAAGAGGCTCAGCAGATATTCTAGGTTCAAAATCTGAGAACGATTTATCGTAAGGGCAGTGATTTCACATCAAAACGTCAAGACCAGAATTTGTGTCAATCTGTGTCCGATTTTTTTCCGTTTGGCGCGTCGACGCTGCTCTGTGCAGTGGATGAAGCCTTCCGGACATTGAGGTTCGAGTGCACGTGCACAAGGTTTTGAACGCGATTCCCTGGGAGCCTGTTGCATAGCTTGGTGTGTACATTTTCAAACTCGGACAAGTTCCTTTCACATGCCGCTGAACAACGGGGGAATCTGCCGTACGCGACAGGCGAGGGGGCTCAAGGGTTGGTTGAAGCACAGTCCTTGGCCCTACGTTGTGGATCCAGGTGTTTTGCAGACTCTCAAATTCTTTTGCCTAAACTATTACATACGTCGAAAAGAGTCGCACCACAACAGAAGCTCTGTTTGTTCATGTTTCTTTTTGTAATTTTATCCTGGTTGAAAGAAAAAAAAGAAAAGTTTTCCAACATTTTTAGTGCTTTTTTCAACCACATACATCTCTTGTGGCGACGCATCCGTCGGCGAACGCTCGGGCTGTCACCCTCCTGTAGCTCTGCGCGTCGTGGGTCGATGTCGGAGAAGGTGTTTCGGCGCGCGTCCCTTCTTTCCTTCGCAAACTTCACGTATCTTGTAGACGCTGCTAGTCACCGTTGATCGCGTCGGTTGTCTGTGGCGTGTGCGTTCTCTGCCTCTGTCGAAGTTGTTGCGGTGTCGACGTACTCCTTTGCTGGCTTGCGTGATACGCAGCGCGCGCTTTGATTATGCTCACTTTTTTATGCGAAGCATATTACTAGAGCTCAACCCAGCTCCTCAGGAGCTGGCGGTGTCGCCTTCATACCACGTGACACCGTGACGTCACGACAGAGGAGAAACGGGGCTCCAACTCGCGCCGTCGCTCGCGGCGTCGCGGCGGTATACAAGCAGCTGCGCTTGTTTCTAGGTGGCTTTGGCTCAACTCTTGCAAGATGGGCTGGGTGGGAATCGAACCAGGGTCTCCGGAGTGTGAGACGGAGACGCTACCACTGAGCCACGAGTACGATGCTTCAAAGCGGTACAAAAGCGCCTGTAGTGAATGCGGTGTTGCTTTAGAAACGAGCTGTTTCTAAGGCTCAGGCGTGCGTCGCTTGCTCAGGCGCACATTTCGTTGCCGCGCCGAACGCTGCGTTGCTCGACGCTCACCGCGTCCAATGCGGGGCGCGTAGTCGCTGCGCCGACTGACTGACTGACTGAAAAACTTTATTGTTTGAAGTATTTACAGGGAGCGTGTGGAGCAGTCCTTAAGGGGCCGTTCCTTATACAGACTAGGTGGGCACCTCATTACAGGAACCCATTGGCTGTAGCCGCGGCTTGGGCACGGCCGACCAGGGCCTTCTGGCTCGCCAGGTCGGAGCAGCCGAGCAGGGCCGCCTCCCAGTCCTCCCGGGTAGGGTTGGGTATAGGGGGAAGGTGAGGGGTTGATTGGCATGCCCACACCATGTGGAAAATGTCCGAAGATTTTTCCTCACAGTGCGGGCACTTCCCTGAGCACGCAGGGTCGAAATGTTTTTGGATTGCCGGGCACAACAGTGTTTTAGTATAGAGGCGAAGGAGTAAACGCTCCTCCGCCTTCGTGAGGCCCTTACAGGGCTTAGGAAAGATAGCCCATTGTCTTACACCCCTTGGCGGGACGACGGGAACGCTGTCGCGTTCCACTCTTGAAGGCGAAGCAGAGTAACGCATGAGTTGTTTCTTCGTCTAGCCGAACCAAATATAGCCAAGCAACAGCAGTTCACCAGGCTAAACAGTGGTTCAACAACTAAAATAAAGGCTAGTATGCTTCGCATCCTGGGCTTAACCTTAGCTAAGCCACAGCCATTTTTTTGACATCATGATAGAATGTGAAAGCGCGACTGAAAGGACGTAGAAAGGAGCATAAGCATAAATGTTTCATGCTACGAGGAATCATTTTTAATTGTAATTTGGAGAAGGAAAAAAATGCCTTCATCAAAAGAGAAGCGTGCTGTGAGTATCTTGATCTACGATCTCTTTAATCGATCCGATTTACCGGCACAAACTTGAATGTAGCGCAGTGAGAGGGCACTAAAAGTCCCTCAATTATTGAAAGCAGTTTTCGTAGCTTGGCCCTCTTTTCTGCGGTAGGGCTTTCTTAACGCTGTTTTGAGCATTTAGTATGGTATACCAGCTTGTCTGGCGCGAAATTTTTCCCTCTTTAACAATTATTAGTGTACGCCCTCTGCTCTGACAGAAATAGCATCGCTGGAAATTTTGCTGCATTCTGTAAGGTCACAAAGACACTGTGCGTTTCTTAGATTGTCACGGTATATATATCTTGATAATATTTGGGCCGTATATAAAGAATAATAAGAGAACATAACGTCTGTTATGCACCGCTCAAATAGAGTTTTGCAATTTTCCGGTGCACACTGAGGTAGCATCCTATAAATTATTTAATTTAACAATCATACAATTCCAGAAGTCGGCATATAGTAACTTTAGCCAACCAGACGCTATTGTGAATAACACACTAGTCTTCTCCCTTTCTTTTCACCTTATACTTCCCAAGCAGCTTTACAAACACATCCTACCAATATATTAATCTAACTCGTACTTAAGGGGAAGTTTTCGCCCAGGGACCTCCTATCTAAATGCATGGGAAATTGGCAATCGTTTTTCAAAGCGACCACTTCACCAAATGTGATGGGTTCTGCTGAATTTTGAAGAAGTTAAAGTGTAGCGATTTCAGAAAGCAATATTATAGTTGGGCTGCCTAGTTCTTTCGTTCATTTATATAGATGCAAAATTTCAAAAGAATAAAAAGAAAACGACGTCTAGAACTCTACTTCAGCAACAAAAAACGACATTGCAATTCTGCGAACTGCAACTAATTATACATTTAAAGCAGACAGCAAGAATTTATGATACGGCAAACTGAAATCTACAATTAATATGCGAATGTTACATTTGCAACGTCCTCGTAAACAATGCAATGAATTCGCATAATTTGTAAATTTATGCACAATATATGTTCCCTTTTGATGCTCCAACGGATGCAGCTTATAGAAATGCGGTATTTGTTTTTCATGGCTGAGTTACGGCCTTGTAAACTTCAGGCTTGATTTTTTTTTCCAATTCACCAATATCCTAAAATTCTTGGAAAAGATTTGTTTTTAAATGGAAATTCAATTTGCTGCAGTCACTATAGTATAACTTTTTCTCGTAAATGCAAGAAATTTTATTCGAATCCCTTCCGCGGTTTTCTCATAATACCACTCCTGCGTTTTATGTGCATTTGAGAAGCCGGCATCGCAGAAGGCCCAAGCTAAAGCTTCGTCTTAAAGAATGAGTCACGCCGGTTCTATTGAAAAGTTATGACACAAAACCTTGGCGTATAGGCAAGTCCGTGGCCACAATAGTGCGGGAAAAAAAAAACCCGCTCCGGAAAAAAATTGTCAATGGAAGCTTCGCGGGAACCGTTTTCTCGGCCAGACATTTCTCCGGAATGACCACCAGCTATCTGGCCAGGTGTCCAGCAAAATCGTCGATTCATTGCCATAGAGTAATAGCTAGCCGTCAACGAGATAACGCTGTATAAATAAGTGTACTCCTTTCCAAGTACCGAGGTGAAGCGACCGTCTCAGGGTGTAGTTATTTTTGTTGCATTTTCTTTAGCTGTGCGTCATGGCATACGTCATAGCGGAACTTACAAATTCTTTATGATCGATAGGCCACGTAATGGCGCGAAAGGAAACGGAACTAAACGTTGTTATTGCCTGGGTGTGCTCACAAACGTTTATAAGTAGTCCACTGTAATTAACATATACCGGTTCCATGCTGCCGTAGTTTGTAATGGGTTGATGGGATCAATCCAGATTGTGTGAAAAATATTGTCAGGGAGCAAAATTAGTGTTAGCGTCCCAGATTGGCATTCCGGGTGACGCTTATGTTTTTGGCACACTTCCCAGCTTGCGACATACCAGCGAATGCTCTTGTTCATCATGAATGAATGCTCCTGCTGTAGCGGGTGTCCAGGTCGACGACAACGTAATGGTAGAGCGTTAGGTTATGGGTGATGCGTGCCAGGGAGAACTGGACCTCGACTTGCGCGAGCCATGCGAGACCTTGACGGCGAGACCTTGACGGCGACACAGCAGATTCTGAGCGGAGAGGCGTCCGGGATGCCGACTGCAGGGGTTCTGACGTGTTCATCGGAGCTGGTAGGCGTGGCCGGTGTTGTGTCGGCCTTGCCAGAATGCTGCTTCAGTGCATGATCGAGTTGGTGCATCTGCTTCTGAAACTGTTGCTATCGCTTTTTGATCATCACCTGCTGTGTCAGGACCTACCGCTGGAGTTGTTGGATCTGTTGTTTGTTTGTTTATTGACAAAACAACGTTCAAAAGTGGTTTCTCTTGGTGCCAAGGCAAAAGGCGGCACTAAAAGCCAACTGGCTAGGCCTTTGAGGCCAGACAGCACTCGCAGCAGACAACATGAGCGCAACATGCTTCAAAACACACTGCAAAATATCAAACACATGCAAACTAAAATGCACGTACCGAGTATCAAACACGATAAAGCAATACAAGGAAGAATGACAGAATTAGTCGTCAACACATTCATCATCAACATGACACATAACTAGTAAGGCCAATGCACTACAATTGGATTTAAGAGAACAAATGTACACAAAAATTACAACGGTTGGACGAAAGACATTTTTGTTAGTTTTCTGAAAGCAAGCAAAGAGGGAGAACTCTCCATTGCATCTAAAAACGATGGATAACAATTCAGAAGGTTCCGAATTTGCGATTTTTATAATTGCATACTGTGTCTAGTTCTCAATTTACTGTTTACGAAGTTATTCTTTCTTAAATGATATGGTGTCTCCGTATTTGTATATGTATGAAAGAACATCTCACGATTTCCTTTTTTATTCGAGAAAAGTCAATTCCAACAAACGCCGTGTATACAACATTCTATGTGAAGTATCCGGTTCTCGGCAAAGTATGGGGATGTATGATCACGACTAGATACATTTTGAATGAATCGTATACTTTTCTTCTGCATAATTTATAGTCGTCCCAAATTATACTTTGATGTAACCCCCCAAACTAGTAAACAATATTGTATACGGAAATGTATTATACTTAAATGAATTAGCGGTTCTAATCTTATTGGCAACAATGTCCGAAATCTATTTAGCATTCCAATTGATTTATCAATGATACCTTTTATAAAATTCACGTGATTTGTCCATCGAAGATTTTCATGAAATAGTACCCCTAAAAACTTGTATTCTGAAGTCTGCTCTAACAGACATGATTTAGACGTTAAAGAGCAATCAAGGTGAACGGGTTTATTAACGGATGAGACGACAATGTATTTGGTTTTCCTAACATTCAATAAGAGTTCATGTGCATCTAACGAACAGGACAAATTTTGAAGCCATAAATTAACAGTACAGGTGAGAGAGGAAAGGTCATGAGATGTGAAAAAAACATTCGTATCATCTGCGTAGAGGACAATGTCTGGTCAAGGTAATGTTGACAATATCGTTTATATACAGCAAGAATATTGTTGGTCCTAATATAAATCCTTGCGGAACTCCGTAACTTATTGATTCAGTACAGTCAATAATGACTGTACATTATTTATTACAACAAACTGAGCGTTGTTAGCCGACTGTCAAAGGGCTTCCTGGTTGTCCACGACGATGCTTTATGTCTGTTGTCCGGGTCACCAATGTAGAATGTTGTGTTGACTCAGGAACGAATCCCAACATATGAAAAAAGACGGCGGTTTATTGCCTCAGCAGCAGTAGTAGGTGATTGTACCGGTGCTTCGCGCATCCGTCTGATCAGGCGCAGCCCGTGTGTTTTTCAAGCCACGCAGCCTGCTTTTGGTAGCTTCCCTGTTATCGGCGGTAGGCGGCGTCACTGCGGCGGCGGTGCTCCTTAAGGCCGATCCACACGACGGACCGAATTGCTCTTTTGGACCGCGGTCCGCGCATCACGTGATAGGACGTCACCAGTTCGTGCGTACCGCCGTTGGCCCGCGCAAGACCGCGGCCCTCGCGGTCCAACAAATCACCGAGGCTTTTCCCGCTTCCGGTTTGGCGGCGGACCGCATGCAAACCGCAGCGATTTTGGCTTAGCCAACGAATGTTGTCCGCCAACTGAGTGTCTTCAGCCAAATCCAATCTAGTTTCCGGCTCAGCAAAAGCCAGTCAAGGCAGTCGTTTATTATCCGCCGTTCCGCCTACACCTGCGTGCACCAGATATATTTTTTAAACACCCTGTCCTCTTGGAGTGACGAGGAGGTTTTTTCATTTTGTATACCTCGTTGAGCAGTTCCCGGCCTTGTGAGACTCGAGCCGGAATAATAACAATGATAACACTGTGGCCGAGAGTGTAGCTGGTTGGTCTGCTCTGCCGTCTGCTATGGCGTTCCGCCGTGTGGATGTGCTCTGCGCCGGACCGGACCGCGGCGGGCCGTGACGTCGCATTACGTGACCGAGCGGCCCGCGGACTTGGTCCGTCGTGTGGATCGGCCTTTACCGGCCATGCAGTTCAGAACGCAGCCGTGTCTCGCCGTGGTGGACGATGATGAGGCGGAGGCTGCGCGGAAATGTGACGGAGAGCACGTCGCCACACCACTGTTGAGACCTGAATGCCGTCGGAGGCCGATGTGGCGGTTGAATGCTTGGATTATCTGTAGGGAATCTGATCACCGCTCCCGAAAACGATGTTCGAGAGCAAGGCGCTGGGAGTTTCCTTGCTAGCCGACTGCGCCATTATAACGAAGAAAAAGATGCAGCACCCGTTGTACAGGCCGGCTGTTGTATTTGCTCTTTGCTCTCCTGTCTTCCTCCTCTTGACTCTCGTGCCGTGACGCCGGCGCCCCGCCATACAGTTCTGCCTGTTAAATTTCGATTGTAACACTTATATGTGCCGGTAGAAATGTGCGGCACTGCGATGATGAAATAACATCCTTTCTATTTTTCCGTCGCTGGGTGAAATCTAACCCAAGCCATAAGGGCTCCTCGAGGACAGCAACCCTATGCTTTAGCAGGCTGCTTCGCAACTTGACTGTGTATTGATTATCTCGCCAACTTGTGTCACTTAATACTTGCCACTGGGCGTGCGGCAAGTGAGGGAACAGTTGCTAGCGTTCGTAGGCACCGGCGTTCCACGCTTATCGTCTTCAAGTTCACGCGGAGACTAATTGGCAACGCCGTAAGATGGGGCAGCATGCGAAGAAAGAAATGCGAATGAGCAAGCAGGTTGTCGCATGACGCCCTTGTAAGCATTCGAACGCACCAGCCCGCAGTCCATTTCGGAGTCGACGCGCCGGCGTTGCAGCAGCGGCGCTAAATGGCGCTGAGTGTGCTCAGGGAAGCGCGAAAGCGGAGTCCCGCTACCGTACGCGCCTCATAAGCAACTGGTTTCGACGCTAGCTATAATTTGTGTCGCCATACTGATTCAATGCTTCACGCATTACCGTCGACAGTCGTCGTGAAATGGGTTCTGGCGATCTCCTAAACCACCAAACGATAGGGTATTCACAGGGAAACCCGAAAAGGAAAAATGAAAGTAAATTATGGGGTTTTACGTGCCAAAACCACTTTCTGATTATGAGGCACGCCGTAGTGGGGGACTCCGGAAATTTCGGCCGCCTGGGGTTCTTTAACGTGTACCTAAATCTAAGTACACGGGTGTTTTCGCATTTCGCCCCCATCGAAATGCGGCCGCCGTGGCCGGGATTCGACCCCGCGACCTCGTGCTCAGCAGCCTAACACCATAGCCACTGAGCAACCACGGCGGGTAGCCTCAAAAGAAGCCTACCTCAGTGGAAAGATTGCCTCAAGCCTTCCTCACCCTCGATCAGTGATTTCATTGGGGGGAGTTACTTTTCATGGAAAGATGCCACTGGTTCTCTTGGAACAGGGCGCAAAACTGCACGGAGCAAATCATGTAATAGGTGTCCTGAAGAAAAAGGAGCTGCTTTGGGCCAAATCGCACATCGATACGGTCAGTGGACTATCAAAACGATCACGCTCTGCTTCACAAGTTGAAGGTAGTGCAACAATGGGGCAGAAAAAACTATCCTGATTGCGTTTCCATTTTAGTATGGCCCGCAAGCAGCCCGCTCCTAAAGCTGCTTGATTATTGAGTGTGGCCTGTGTTAAAAAAAAAAAAAACACGATATGCTCTACTCCTCAACACAATGTGGCTGCTTTCCACCTATTGCTAAAAAAAAAAAAAAACGTATGGAGGAAATTTGCCGTGCACTACATCGGTGGTGCCACCGAAGCGCCTCAAAGCTTGCATTCACGCAAAATGTGGACTTTTCGACAAGTGTATGTCGATTTGTGTATGTGGAACCTAACCACACTAAGTTAACATTTAGTTAAGTACGAACATTAGTCGACGACATTGCGAAGTTCTTTTAGATTTGTCAGTAACGCCACGAAATTTCGCGGGATCAGCATGTACGCCGTGGTCGAGGACAGTGAACTCTGGAGTGGCAAAATGGCAAAGTGGCGTTGATTTCGCACGTAAGAATGCACCTGAGGGGGTGAAGATGCGTGGTAAAACTCGGAGCGAAGACGACAATATCGTCGAGGTAACACAAACACGCTTACTATTTCAAGCCAGGCAAAGCAGTGTCCATCATTCGCTCGAACGTTGCTGAGGCGTTACGGAGGCCAAAATGGATCCCGTGGAAATTATAAAGCTCATCAAGGGCACCAAGTGCAGTCTTGGGCTTGTCAGCGCTGGCCATGGGTAGCTGCCGATAACCTGAGCGCTAATCGAGTTAACAGAATTCAGACCCTTGTAAACAGTCAAGGACATCATTTATTTTCGCTATATGGTTCACGTCTTTGCGGATTATCTTCTTTAGGCGCTGAAAGTCAACACGGAAGCGAATAGAGCCTTCCTTCTTCTTAACGAGAATGACCAACAAGGTGCACGGACTGTGAGAAGGCTGAACCATGTGGCGGCGAAGCATGTCGTCGACGTGCTCACTATGACATGGCGCTCCGTAGGAGACACACGGTATGGTCGTGGCCGCATGGACGAATGGGGGCCCATGTTGTAGTGCGCCACAGTTGGCGTGCGTCCAAGAGAAGGCTGAATAGCGCCGAAAGAAGAACGAAAATTGTACATGACGGTGACAAGCTCCGAACGTTGATCTGTTGTCAGCCCGTCAGTGATGGCCGGACTGAAGATATCAGTGGAAAAGTTGTCGGAAGCAGAAAGAGTGCGGATGTCGGTAAGGTCCCCGAGAGTAGAATCTGGCACGTCGACGATGTGGGTGGACTGAATGGCTTGGGCATGGCCAAGATATTGGCGACGGAACAATGTGAGCGGAGAGGACAAAAGATTGCATACAAAAATATAGCTCAAACCATCCAAGACACTGGGGGTCGTAAAGGGGAGCAGTACGGTATTTTTCGCTATGAATGTCTCAGAAAGGCCGACAAAACAGTGGCATTAAAGATGCTTCCGCAGGACACAGGTAAAACAACAGCGGCTTGCAATGGAATGTCAGTCTCTTCAGCGAAGACTAATTTAACGTGAAGTTCAGGAGAATAGCCTAAAGAGAGGTCGCATGAAAGGAAAAGTTCAACTTCAGCCCGCTCGCAGTCGATGACGGTTTTGTGTCGTGAGAGGAAATCTGAGCGAAAAATTACACCGTGAGAGCAGGATGGCAGTACAATCAAATGGACGATGTACATAGCGTTTTCAAAAACTACTCGGGCCGTAGAAGGCGCTAAGGGCTGAACGCGCTTCGCTGTTGCTGTACGAAAGGCTGTGCCAGCAACTAGCCTTGTCACTTTCCTAATGGCGCCACAAAGCGTTTCATCCATAACGGAAACGGCGTATCCAGTGTCCACAAGGGCAAGGGTTGAGACACCTACGGACAGAAATAGCTATGATGTTCGACAGAGAAAAAGTGATCACTTGTACTCTGTGACGGCAACGCAATTCTTGCCTCTTGAACGGCGGCGTTTAGTTCCTCCCTTCTGTAGGTAGGGGACGACAACGCATCGGGGAGAGAGAGAGCGCCGACGGGGGATGGAGCGCATCGGTCGATGGAGGCAGGACGATCAGGAGCTCTTGGTAGTGATCCTGGAGTGTAGCGTAGCGGCGGCTGTTCGGTACAGCGAGTAGTCGGTTGATAGCCATGAGACGGCGTACGGCATGTGGCGGCGACAGTAATGGGCGACATGCCTGGGGTGGCCATAGGCAAAGCAAATTGGTTTGTCGTCCGGGGTACACCAAGGGTTTTCGGCTACGGGGCCAGCGCAACGGGGGCGGGGATGAGTCCGTGCATACATTGGCTGACGCAGTGTGAAAACAGTGTTCGATGCTTTGCGACGACGTTTGCGTACGTGAGAGGAGGAGCGATAGCATACGGCTCATGGAAAAAATTACCGACGATTACGTTACTTCCTAATGCGAAATTTGAGCGCAGCAAATAAGCTGTTTCACCTTTTCGATAGATTGAGGCAAAGAAATCGAGCAACACATGTATGCGCTATCACAGAATTTTTTTTTTATTTTTCACACGTATTCCTTTAACAAAGACTCCACTAACAGTTCTTGACAGTCATGAAGGAAGCTTTGTGGTCGGAGAAATAGACTGATATATGTTCGACTTGGTACACCAATGCTTGATTCTCAAAGACGAGATCTATACAAGTGCCTCGCGAGGTTGTCACAGCCGTGGGACGCGTTACGAGCGAGAGGAACGGGATGTTCTCCCGCATAAGTGTTAGGAAATTGCTGTTTGTCTTTGCTGTTTGTCTGTTTGTCGGCAGGGTCTTCTCGGCGGTGGCGATGAGCTTCTGCTTCAGCCTCGCTTACTGCTGGTTGCTCTCGACGGCGGCGATGAGCCTCCGCTTCGGCGGCGCGAACTGCAGGGTCTTCTCGGCGGCGGCGATGAGCTTCTGCTTCAGCCTCGCTTACTGCTGGTTGCTCTCGACGGCGGCGATGAGCCTCCGCTTCGGCGGCGCGAACGGCAGGGTCTTCTCGGCGGCGGCGCTTAGCCTTTGCTTCGGCGACGCGTACTCCTGGATCATCTCGACGGCGGCCACGGTAAGCTTCTGCTTCGGCGGCACGCACCTCTGGATTCTGACGGCGACGGCGCTGGGCCTCTGCTCTGGCAGCTCGTTTAGCAGCAGCAGCAGCAGCAGCAGACGGAGGACTTCCATCGGTCGTCTCGCTCATGGCTCAGAAAGAACTGGCAGATAATTTCGCAGTGGCGAACGGCAGCGGCAATTTCGGCTCGGGCGGTGCACATATACAGATCCGCCGCCACCGATCTGGCTCTCTGATTGCCACCGCACAGGGCGAACGGCAGCGGCAATTTCGGCTCGGGCGGTGCACATATACAGATCCGCCGCCACGGATCTGGCTCTCTGATTGCCACCGCACAGGGGTTGCATTGGAGGAGGAGCGAAGAAAGGAATTAAGTTCGAGCCGGCGCTTTGACAACCGGAGACTCGCAGGAAGAGGGGGGAGGGGGGCGGCGTGTACACCCAGCGGCAAACGATGGGGGCAGAAGCGCGCGCAGCAAGCGGACAACACGATAAAGGGAGGAGGGAAGAGATAGCAGCGACTGACTGATGCCGCTGACGCCGATAGTGAGTCAACCCCAGCTGCGGAGTTGGTTTCAGGGACAACGCCGCCGATGCCGACACAAACAATATGATACCCTCGCTTCCGCAGCGCTAAGAACCAGGTCTAGCCGTGGGAAGGTGGTCACGTATTCGTCGACGTGCCGGGGCCTACGTGAAATAACCGGCGCGTCGGCAACTGAAGAGCACCCTACCCGCCACACAAGAACAGGGGGGGGGGGGACCCTTTCCTCCTCTTTCTGCATGGCGGCGACGGTGTTCTATGCAGTCACGTTATCTTGACTCTCTAGCGGCGTCAGCGGCATCCAGCGGTATCAGTCGGTCGCTGCTAGCGCTGGGGGGATGAAAGGGGGGCGGAGCTGGTTACGAGGCCGACGACAACGCCGACGACGACGCGAAACCCAGGAACGGACGCCAAAGAGCTGCGCTATAAAATGGCCCTGCGTTGGGAATTTCTGCTTCAATGGCCTGCCGAATTGTGGGCGACAGATAAGGAGCAGGATGCGGCTGGGGCTTCTGCTGAGAAAACTGCACCAGTGAGATCTGCCGAACTACTTTTTTGCATATGAACGCCTTGATCTGCGGCAGCCGTGTTGATCGGTCCGAGATGACGGCCAGGCCCGAGAGGCTTCCGTCGTTTGTCGTAGCTCTGACACAACTTGATGAGCTCCGCTACGCTGCTCGTTTTTCTTTGCAAGCAGCATCCTAAAGAGGTCATCGTTAATATCTTTCCTAACCTACTTTATTTTTTCTCTGATTCGGGCATGCAAGCATTGATGCGCTTTGAGAGGTCGAGAACGTCCTCAATATAACTTGTGAACTACTAGCCCGGGTGCTGTGCCCGCTCGCACAAACGCAGTTCGGCGCGCAACTGTCGTACGGCGGGGGTCCCAAGTACTTCTATGAGGGTGGCCTTGAATGCGGACCAGGTTCGAAAATCTGCTTCGTGGTTTTAAAACCACAGGTTAGCGGCATTGGAAAGGTATAAGACGACATTGTTGAGTTAAGTGGCGTCATCCCATCGGTTGAGGACACTTACTCTACCGTAAGACGATAGCCAGTACCCCACATCACTGTCATCGGTTCCAATGAAGACTACCGGGTCCCTCTGGTAAGGCACCCCAGAGCTCATGACGGGCGAAGAGGGGGGGGGGGTGGACCGCGGGGGTGTTGACTGCGGGAGCATGGTTGTGGCTTCAGGCATGCCGGGCGTGCGGGTGCAGAGTTCCAGGATGGAAGTTTGGCAGTTGGTAACCAGCACCTCCACCAGTGAAAATGCGGCTTATTGTGCGGAACAGGCGGCTTGCTTGCTTGTTCCTCACTTGTGGCGCTTACCCACTACGGTGGATTGGCCAAGAAGCCGGTGGTTAATGGTTAAATGTTATAGGGAACGGGAGAGAGAAAATCTTAAGCTGAAAACTAAATCGGGATGAAGTATAACGTTCATCAGTTTCAGTTTCAGTTGCAGTTTCAGTTTCAGCTTATTCGTCATTTAAAAAACAATAAGTAAACAACAAATAGTATGCAGACGTTCAGACGTTCAATAGACGCAGTATGTTCATTAAGAATTGATTTACGTGGCAGATATGGAAATAATTTTTTTATTATATATAAACTGTAAATTTCGTATTGTTTTTGGGTGGTATTAGAATAATTTCGATGACATAATCAGGGATTAATGATTATGGATTTCGAGAATTGACATGGTAGCCTTCTTTTGTCACAGAGATAGTCGCAAATGGCCACGCAGATGTTCCTGTGGCTGAATCCCAATGAAGAAGCCCCTAAAGGAGAGGATATTTTGCGCAGACGAAGAAATACCCAATTTTCGGAATGAAAATTCTGATTTTTCCCTCTGATTTCTAAATCAACGGCATGCTATTAGAAAATGATCAATGTTTTCAAGGTCCCGGCAGGTTGGACACAGAGGGATGGTGCCAGACCAGACCTGTACGGGTAAAAATTTAATGGTGGGATGCGGCATCCTTATTTCGTTATGGGGATTTCTAATTTACGTGTGGGACACCATTTATTGTCCCATGAAAAGGACAAATGGTTTAATTCTGACATTTGGATATTCACTTTTATAGAATCTTGGAAGAGAGAAAATTTTCTAAACCTAGCCGCAGTGACATAAACCGAAATAGGCATAACGGAAATAGCTGGTCCATCAAGAGACAACCACGCAAGTGTGTCTGCAGCTTGGTGGTTGTGGACGGGCGCGGATCCACAAGACATGCAGCCACGGTAATTGCAAGGAAGCCTGAACAGGCCGAACAAGTTGCGGTCGCTGTTGCGCTTGCCAACGACAATCTTTCCCATATCTACAGCGACTCCATAGCCGCTATCAGAGCTTTCCAAAAGGGCACGGTCTGCGCACATGCTCTCAGAATTTTTACAAAGAAAGAGATTAATAAACACGTCATATACTGTTTCCCGGCACACTTAGCACCAAAGATCGGTGACGTCCCCAACCTTAACGAGGCGGCGCACGAGGCTGCGCGCGCGCTTACAGACCGCGAGGCTTCACCCGACCACTCGGAGAACAAGGACGCCCCCACTAGATACAATAAAATCACGAAACACTACTACCTACAACGTAGAGAGTATAGCACGCCACACCGCACGCTCACTCGAGCTCAAGTGGTTACACTCTGAATGCTACAAACAGACACATACCCCACGCAAAACAGACTACACCATTACATGCCTGAGCTCTACGACAAGTCTTATTGCACCAATTGCAATGCATCCCTTAACGTCTATCATTTACTCTGGCCGTGCTCGCAAGCTCACATAAACTGCGAACAGAAGAAGCGCAAGTTTGAGGAAGCAATCCGGAGCGAAGAACTAGCTCCCCAACTCTGGGTCGTCCAGCAGGTCCACGACACCACTAGGAAACTCAACCTCCCGGTTCCGTCGTGGAAGACGCCCACTCCATGAGAGCCCAAGGCTCTCGTGGCCTCCAGGACCTCGAATAAAGTTGATTTCATTCCTTCCTTGAGCAGTTACGTAAGGCAGTAATCTGTTTGTTTAGCTCTACGAGTGGCGAATACCCACTATGGAGGATTGCTCAAGAATCGGGTGACCTATTAAAAAAAGATTAAAGGACTCAAGAAGAACCACTATTAAACATTTTGAATACCTGAAAGAATGAAGTCAGATAAAATATAAGAATTTAGCAAGGGAATCGTCCTGATTCAGTTATGTATCTCACAACAGGTGAAGCAAGATCCATATGATGGTGTCTCAGAGAAGAGGCTCCGAAAGATAGAATATCAGCAACTGTTATAATAGATCTAGCACCATGAAATTGCCTGTGTTAGCTTTGTTTTCTCAAAATTGAAAAATGGTGACATGACATGAATAAGAGTTGCATTGTCTCATGCTCACCACAGTAAGAGCACAAGGAGGAGGACGAGATCGGGGCTGATAATAGATTAATATAGGTATTCCACATCTGTAAAGAATACTTAACTTTTCCCATTGCAGCAGATGTTTCTGCTACAAGGAAACAGGAGGGGTCGGTAATCAGTTAAATTTCTTAATTATAGGTTCGAATTGTCTTCATTGACTGCGCATCTCCCGAACTTACCAGCAGTAATGAAAGCTGATAGAGAAAGGATCGGAATAAGTGGACCACTAGGGCTGCTCTCGCCAAGCTGCTTGCGAATTTATTAATAACTAATCCTTTGTGATCAGGAACCCACACCAATCTAATTAGTATTACGGGAAATGGTATTAGACAATAAAGTGTACGTGATATATGTGAGCCACTATTTGCAATGAGTGCTGAATACAAAAATAAAGAATCAGTTACTACTACAACCTACGCGATTGAGGAGTTCACTTTTCGTAAAGTCAATGTAACCGCCAAAACTCAACTAAAAGTGCCTGTATGTGGCCAGGAAGTCATAAAGAGAATGACCAGTCAAAAACGGAAGAGCATATTCTAATTCCCAATTTTTCCTCTGATTGCGATGCATCTGTTCATATGACGGCGTTTAATTTGAGCTCGAATAAGTGATTTTGTAACAACCCATTCAATATAGTGTAAGAAAGGTGTTTCGCGTTCTTTGGATATATGTCGTCAAATATAATCTGGAGATTGTCTCTCTCACTGCCATTAGGAAGAACCTCACATTGTCGCACATGTAAGGAACCAACAAATGGGACAATCCCGCCAAACTCAACGTGCTCTGCTATCTCGTGGGTGTCGCCAGTCTCTGGTGCAAAAACCATGAGACTGACTTCCCGACGTGGTCGTCGTTGAAGGCCTCTGTAGTGGCTGCGTTTGGTCGCCCTGCTGTGCGCAAGCTGCGAGCGGAATCGCATGTACGAGAACGTGCACAGCAGACGGGTGTATCATTTACCAACTAGATTGAAGATGCAATGGACTTTGTAAGAAAGTCAGTGCGACGATGTAGGAGTCCGACAGAATCAGAAATGTCATAAAAGCTATAGACGTGATCAAGCAGGAAATCGCCAAGGTCTTGCCAGACCAGAACCAACATCTTCGCGCTGCTGCATCACTCAGCTACGCTGAAGTCGTCGCGATGACCCAGCCATTCTCTTCAAGCATGCCTCTCCACTCTGCCGACTTCATGCCTAGACCCCGACTGCCGCCAACCATGCAGTCATGTCCGCAGCCGCCCTGTACAACGCGTCCTGTGACGTGGATGGGAGCTGCCCCGGCTAGCCGGTGACGTACTGTCGACAGCCTGCCAATACGCTTTGCGTGCAGCCACACCGGTCACGTAGCACGTTTCTGTAATCGTATGCAGCCGCCCAGCGTCGCAACAACCGTGACAAACCAGTCCAACCATCCATATTACGGCCCCCCGTCGGCTATGTCGCCGACATAGCACTCGACCGGGTCTACCCACCGTTCACCTTCTCCATACAGTCGCTTCCTGCCACCAATGTGACCTCGACGCTCGACTAGGGACGATGAAAACTAATCGTCGCATTCTAAGAGGCAAGAGCAGCGACAGTGTCGAAATGTGAGAGTCCTCACCGCTGTCCCTCAAATGTAATCGAAGTGTTTATTGACGGTGATCGCGTATCTGCACCTGCGGGCACTGGAGCCGCCACTTGTGTTATGAACGTGAAGTTTTGCCACTTAGTTGGGAAAGTCCCGACGCCGCTTTCACAACACCCCTCCGCACAGCCAGTACTCAGCATGTTCACCCTTTGGCGGCTTGCACTGCTCGGGCTGTCATTGCCCACGTTCTAAACGTCATAGAATTCATAATCCTTTCCTCGTGATCTCATGACATTATCCTTGGCTGGGATTTTCCAGATACAGGTAGTATAAAGGGATTTCCTCTCGCGCCATAATGCCGTTATTTATTGCGCACAGGCCAAAATAAAACTATCGTCACTGTTCGATTTGCCTCTCACCGACACTTCTTCGCTTTCGAGGAAACTGCTTGTCCAAGCCGACACCGACATTCCTCCGAACGCCTCAACGATCACGCCCATGTCCTCCAGCGGAACCACAGACGATATTGCCCTACAGTTTCGATCTGACCGCCTCCTCATTCAGAACGGTCTGCTTCTACCGTTTGCGACAGTGGACATTCCACAGGGCTCCAGCACCATTTTTGTTCGCAACCCATTTCCATACTCTATATTGTTGCTCCGAGGGGAACGTCTTGGCGATGTAGAAGCGATTGAAGACGTACAAGTTATGGACGTGCCCAATGACAATTACTGTGCTAGTCTAGTGCCCTCAGTGCTGTTTGTACGTGTGATCTATCGCGCAGTGATGTTTTCGGCTCTTCGACTGCCGGTGCCCTTCCAACGGTCCAGCGGTTTCATCTTTTGTGCCTTCTAGAAGAATATCGTTCTTCTTTCGATGTAGGGCAATCTTCCCTGGCGCGGAGGCCAACTGTTACACATCGCATAGATACTGGCCCGCAACCGCTACTGCTGCAACGTCTGTATCGTGTATGTCGTGCAGAACGTCGTGTAATCAACGAACAAGTTAACCACATGCTTCGCCGCGAGGTGGTACGAGCTTCCAACAGTCCATGGGCATCCTCTGTCCTCCTGGTTACGAAGAAAGACGGTTCTGTGCGGTTTTGTATGAACTACCGCCAACTGAACAAGGTCACTCGCAAGGGCGTCTGCCATCTCTCGCGCGCAGACGACGCGATTGATAGTCTACAAGGCGTACAATTTTTTTTCATTGCTGGATTTGCGGTCAAGGTATTGGAAATACCCATGCCAGACGCCGATTTGCCGAAGACAGCTTTTGTCACAGCAGACGGCGTATACAATTTTAACGTTGTGCCTATTGGACTTTTTAATGTGGCCGCAACGGTTGAGCGCATGATGGACACAGTTCTGTGCGGCTTGAAGTGGCACACGTGCTTGTGCTGTCTCGACGACGTTTTTTTTTTGCTCCTGACTTCACCACGCACCTTGAACGGCTACTGTCTCTTTTAACGTCTTTAACAACGCAGGGCTACAGCTAAAGCTCAAGAAGTGCCGATTTGCTGCTCGGCAGCTAAAAATTCTAGGTTACGTCGTATCCAAGTGTGGAATTCTCCCCGTTCTAGCCAAACTTCGCGCCATCGTCGAATTCTCTAAGCCAACGCCCGTGAAGGAATTGCATAATTTCATTTCGCTAGAATAGCAGCTTGGGCTTGTTGGTTTTCCATCCTGCTAGTAACAGCGCAATATGTAGAGAAGAGACGAGACAAGAAGACACCACAAGGAATAAGAGAGAAAGTCTATCAGCGAGGTTATCCAGTGGTCCTTGCCCTATTCGGAAGCGATGGCACGATGGCACGATGGCTTTCTCTCTTTCGGAATAAACGTTGTTGAAAGTCAGCGCTTGTGGTGTCTTCTTGTCTCGTCTCTCGTCTACATATTGCGCTGTTACTAGCAGGATAATTTCATTGGGCTGTGTTCCTTCTTCATACGCTTCATTGGCAATTTGGGCACCATCATATCGTCTCTGACGAAGTCACTTAAAAGCAACGGGCCGCTCACTTCGTGGTCGTCCGAGTGCCGAGGCCTTAACACAGCTCCGTCGTTTGCTAACTTCTTCGCCGATTTTGCCCCATGATGACCCGACAGCCCCTACCGAGGTGCACATAAATGCCAGCAGCGTTTGCCTCGGCGCTGTTCTTGCCCAGCGCAAACAGGGGTTTCCTGAACACGTCGTGGGTTATGCAAGTCGTGCGCTTACGAAAGCTGCGAACAATTACACTGTGTTGCCTGGCCATCATACGCCTGGCCATCATTTGGCTACCGGCAAGTTCAGGCCTTATTTGTACGTCCATTCATTGGATGTATTCACGCACCACCATGCACTATGTTGGCTGTCGTCCTTGAAGGATGTCTCAGGCCGTGTTGCCCGATGGGTACTTAGCCTACAGGACTAGGATATCCGCGTGCTCTACCTCAGTGGCCGCCAGCACTCTGACGCCGACGCCTTCTCGCGCTCTCTCTTTCCCGACGACAATGCCTGCTGGTCCGTATCCAATCTTGGCGTTTCCTCCAACGACCTTCGTGCCATCGCTTCCGAATACGGCAAGGACCAATGGATCGCCTCGCTGATAGACTTTCTCTCATTTCACCATTTCTCCATTCTCCATTCTCCATTCGCGAGGACCTACTCCAGCGACGCAATTACACCGCAGATGGCCGCCAATGGTTGCTAGTAGTACCCCGACGTCTGCGTTCTGAAATATGCGTCTAATTGCACTCTCAGCCCCAGTGTGCACCCTCGGGAGTTTTAAAACCTTACCAGCGCATTCGACAGCGTTACTACTGCGCGGTATGTACAGCTACGTTCAGAAGTTCAGTGGTGCTTGTGTGGCTCTCGGTCCCTTCCACTGCACCTGGTCTCTCGTCAAAACTACTGCCCAAGTATGAAGGCCCCTACCGCGTCGTCGAACGCACATTTTCGGTAAACTACGTGGTCAAGCCCCTTGGACCATCATCTGACATGCGCTGTCGTGGACGAGACATCGTCAACGTCGACCGCCTCAAGACGTACTATGAGCCACTCTTACTTACAGGCTGTTAGGTCGTCGGGTGGTTCCCTTTTAGTTCCCAGGGGTAATTGCAGAGAATAATTCGAAAGGTATAGCGGCTCATCCTCTTCAGCGCTTTTGCTCATGAATGCCGCTAGCACTAGCTACAGGGTAGGGATATCACTTCGCATACAGTTACTTGGTTCCCGGCGCACATGGGGACAGTGGAGGGAGCCCCGCGTAACCTCAACGAGGTGGCGCACAGGGAGGCACGAGGATTAGTGTGCCGTGTACTCCCTGAAGGGGCTGGATCTCCCGCTCCTGAGTACAGGGACCAAATGTTAACCTACAACGAAATCACCAAGCACTATTACTTAGGGCGCAGGGCATTCCCGCTGCCACATCCTAAATTAAATAGGCCGCAGGCGGTTACATTAAGGCTTCTGCAGACACGAACGTACCCTAACCCGGTCATCATGAATAAAATTAATCCGGACTGTGGGGTTTCAGTCTATTGTAGTAAGTGTGGGGGTTTGCTCGATTTACAACACATGCTGTGGCGCTGCTTGGCGTTGGCCGGTGATGGCTCTCGAGGTGAACAGTGGTGGCAGCGCATGCTGCACAGTGAAGTGCTGGCGGACCAACTCAGGGCTGTCCAGAGGGCCCGTGTGATGGCAGAGGGGCTCGGCCTCTCTGTACCGACGTGGGAGCGGCCCGCATCAGTCCCAGACTGATCCCTCAGGACCTAAATAAAGTTCATACCATACCATACAGAGCCCGTGCTCTGCCTAGACTGTCACCGCTGCGCTGCTCCTAGTTCGAACAAATAAACATATGAACAGTACCTGGTTTTCTTTAATTGGGTTGCTAGTTTCATTTCGCCCTGTTTTTCGTGCCTTTACATACATATTTACTCAATTTTTTTTCCATGAGCGCCATTTTCTGCCGCTACCTTTATTCTCTCTTTCAAAGATGGTTCACTGACTTCCAGCGGAGGAAAAAGGAAAGGCTGTTTCATGTCGCCGAAAAAGAGATAAACCTGGCAACCTTGCCCAGCCACTCGTGAGCTTTTCCAATAATTTGTCTAGCAAACATGCCGCAGAGTCGAATTAGTTCATTTGTGATCGCTGAAGCTTTCGTGTTGTTCAACCACGGAAAGAAAAAATGATCTAGTGTCACCACTGAGACTGAAATATCATGGTAAAACAGAAACAAATAGCCTATTTGGATTGAATATCCGGTGAGTATAACCTGTTGCGGAACTCTCACCCGTTGCATATGTCACTTTGACAATTATGGGTGTGCTGTTTTCGAGGAATTTCATGGGGACATAAAAGGTGTGCGATGTTTCCAGGTACGTCGCAGCCGCATTACCTACCTGCGTCAAACTTTCAGCGCACTGAGCCCGTACGAAGACTCACGAGCATACGTTTTCAGCAGCTGCAGGCTCGTTTGCTCTGTTGTTCTTGTACGGTTAAACGTACGAACTTCAGCTGTTCGCCACATTTTATGACCTGGAACAAAGGCACAAACAACAGAAGTGTGCTTTTCTAAACAAAATATTTAAAAAGAACGTAAGAACCGACCGCTCAGTGTAGAAAGCGCACTCAAACGTCGCACTGGTTTCATTCGTGCGTGGCAACACAGCCCGGGAGGCCAAGCCCGCACTGTTTGTGTGTAAAGGTAATATCTGTACTGCCTTACGAGGAGACTTTTTTTAGTGGCCAACTTCAGTTTACTCCTTAAAATGCATGTCGAACGCAGAAATACCCTTACGATACATTAGCCAGACTGACTCGGAGAAAATTTTTCATTTGTGAGGAAAAGTTCAATTTCGTCAACTCTCGGCGGCGAAATTTTGATGTGAGAAATGCACTTTTTTATACAAATCGCCGCAAATGGTAGGTTCCTGAAAAAAGAAAGGCAACTCGCAGATTCGTACATTCGTAACACTGGAGTAAATATTGATGTCGCAGTTGTTTAAACTGTAACTGTTTAAAAGCTTTAAGCGGACAAATGTGATGCACCCATTTACAGTGCACGCAAATGTGTTACTAAGTTTACGAGGATTATGCAAAGTACCGCTCAGTTTGGAGCAGTATATATTTCACCAGCTGTGTTTACTTTAGACGCGTTCATAGATGTAGTGTACAGAATGTTTATAGCTGTTTTGTTGTTGAGGTATATAGGCGTAGTGTAAGTTTGATGCTAAACGTTCCGATGTCTTGCTATTTTGAAGAATCTTTTAAAAACATTGGCGGCCTCACTGAATATTGCGCTTTTACAGTTACTGTGTTTTAGCTCCTTCCATTGAATTGAATATCGGGGCACTGTTTACCTGGCAAAAGATTCTCCGTCGCTAAAGTTTACGCCTCCTATAAGGAAAACAGAATGAAAAGAACGTTTAAATGGAACACTCCTTCGAGATTTTCGAAATATAAGGTAGGAATAGTGAAATACGAAGTTGAAGAGATCACTTTGATGCCATGCACAACGTGGTTCTAAATTAAATTCATGGCGTGGTGTGGGCTAGTAGTGCAGCAGGTGAAAAACGGGGCGTACTTGATTTTATATTATAGCTCATAATGTTAGGAATACAGCGCCTCTATTTATGTACCCAAAAATAGTGTTACTTTCGCAGTAATGTTCCCGTTTCTTCTTTTTTTTCTAGGGAATGCCCGTTGATCACTGCAGGAACTACAGAGGAAAAACACACTGCTCGAAAGTTATCCGAAATGGTCCGAGTTTTCGAATGCGCTCTGTTCGTGTTCCTGCTGGTGGCCAACCTGTCCCTCGGTCTCTACTTCTCCTTCCGAAAGAGAAACACAGTTGCCGGAGGCGCGGCTACGACGAGTGAGGTGTTCCTCGCGAGCCGGATGCTGAAAACGTTGCCTCTGGCCGCGTCTTCTGTGGCATCGCTCTTCTCCTCAACGGGACTCGTCGGCTTTCCGGCCCACTACTACGCCTACGGCTGGCACCTTTCCTGGGGATATCTGGCGCCTCTTGCGCTGATTCCATTGGCCACGCACGTCTTTGTGCCTGTGTTGTACCGGCTGCGCATCACGTCGATATTTGAGGCAAGTACAGAAACAAAACTCCTCGTGTCCGCCAACCGCAGCGCTTAGGCACAATGAAGAATTTCCCCGCTGCAAGTAGACCGCTTTGCCATTGCCAAGTTGCCGGCACTATAACGAAAGCCACAGCACTTGTAACGAATTGTACGAGTCGGCGACCAGGTGCAACGCAGGAATGTTGCAAGCGAGAATATTTTCATAGCGAGCAATTTTTCTGTCCATCCTTGTTACATAGGAACTTACTCAGGCCCGGGCTAATAACATAGGGAGCCCTGTGTAGTAATGCAAGAGAATGCGTGTGCAAGAACTCCTATGTTGTGTTAACTGACCACACAGGCCACTGCGCCTGTGCGAGTAGTGAAAGACACGGCTAGCTACACACGAGTAGACATGAGAAAGGCACGGTTAGAGGATAATTATGCACATTTAGCATTCCTCCGTAGAGGGAAAACTTTCTTTAGTTGGGCAGCTGAGACGCAGCCCTCCGTAGATATGGGGACATAATTTCTGTATTAAAGAGCTGAGGCATGCCCTATTCATTAAACACAGACGCAGCCTGTGAGCTGGCAGGTTGGCATCCGAAATGTGTATGACGTCTTGTACTATAGATCGACAGAAAATTGACAACTTCATTGCTTGGAGAACAGTGAGACAGCGTGACGGTAAAAATTAGTAGGTGCTATAAAAGCTGGGCATTGGTGAATCTCACGAGTCTCGGGGGAGTGTCGGGCATCCCTCTAGGGGGTCTGACATCGCCGTCGGAGTGTTTGGAAAATGTATAGATCGCCTACGCTAGAGGGGCAGTTAGCTAAGCGTACCTGGGCAATCGTTCGTCAGTTCATGCCGAGAGTTGCTCGCTGGTAAGGAGTTAGAGGTGATGAGATGGAGGAGTCAGGAAATATTTCGTTACATTTGTTACAGCATTATTTAGTAAAAAATTTACCGCCTTTACAACACTCTGAAGAGGGGAAGGGAAGCTCGGGATCCGCGGCTCTTCGTTGTCGTAATGCCTCGGCTTCGCGCTTCCTCGCGGCGAGGTCGGCACGTCGACGACGAGCCCTTTCACGAGCGAGTTCCCGGCAGCGTTCATGAAACGCTGCCTGTTTTTCGGCGGAACGCACGACGCGCGGCCCGCTCCCGTTCTTTCAACGCAGCCTGCTCAGTGGCAGAACAGAACGAACCAAACGTGGCCTCCCTATTTGACTGCCGGGCCTGAACTAGTGGCAAACGGCGGGCGCTGAGGCGAGCGAAAACACGATCACTCCCTTTTCCTCCTCCGGAGGGAAGGGACGCCTGTGATTGGCTCGCGCCTTGCACTACGCCTACTTTTCATGCATATAAACCCCGCTTTAAAGGTTGCGTATGATGAACCGACAGTGGCTGAATTTTGAATGTTGTGATGTATTTTGGTGAGCGAGGGGCTATGATACGACTAGACCTCGCTAAAGGCTGCCATATTAGAGCATTCCAACGTAGGAAGCGTAATAACAGAGGGTGTCAGGATAGCGTATGCGAACTGCTCAACTCGGGTCATTGTAAACGGGGACCTGACTTGCAGCTTGCAAGTGCGGTCTTCTCCCAGGCAAGGATGTCAGCTGTCGCGTGTGCTATTCGCGGCCAACCTTGAGCCTTTGTGCAAGGCCATTAAAAATAATGAACGGATAACTAACTTCAGGTTAGAGTCAACATATGTGAAAAGTTTGGCGTATGCCGATGACATTGAAATATTCTGTTCAAATAGAGATAGTATTTGTGAGGCCGCGGCGGTAGTTCAAACCTTCTGCAAGTGCACCGGGGCGCAAATAAACTGGGAGAATATTTGTGGGTTCTGGCATTGTGAATGGGATGAAACGCCAGACTACTTCTCTCGACTTCGGTGGTAAACCACTGCAACAACGTATCTAGGCATGCTTCTCGACACTTATCGCTGCCCGGAGCCATATTGGAATGAACAAGCCGCGAGAGCAGACGAAAAGCCTAATGTGTGGCAAGGGCGACAGGTGTCAATGTTCTTGCGTGCCACAGGCTGTAACCTACTTCTTGCCTTCAAAATATGGTATGTCATGAATATAATATGTGCTTCGCGGATCAATGTCCAAAACATCCATCGTGTCATTCCCGTTTTCATATGGGCATTGACTTAGGAAAGAAGCAGTCGCGCAAACTTGTTCTTGCTCGTAAAGAAAGGGGGCCTTGGGTTGGTACATTTATTTGTGCGACAAGTTGTGTCGCGCTTTATGTACCGTCGCGATCGGAATTATGTGTTCCTCCGCAGAGTCATGCAAGTGCTTTTATGTAGTCACTTTCCAGGATTTGTTCTATTCTCGTGTGAAGCAATACACGGTGCCGTTGAAGGTTACGTACGAGAAGTCGTGCTTGCGTAGAGAATGTTGCATGTGCGGTTTTCCATGCAGTATCTCGCCAATATTACTAGCAAGAAACTGTATAAAGACCTAATAGGCACTATGCTCCCTATACCGATTTATCGAGTGTGAAACGGTTGAGGCCCGGGAGATGTCCTCAAAAGGTTTAAAAGAATGCTAGTACACCCTCCGGTAAAAACTTCTTTCTTTTACCTACACACTAATACATTATAAGTTAAAACATGGATGCATAACAAAGGTATATTGCTTCCTTGGTCCATTGACTGCTTCTTACACAAGAAACCTGAAACGACTGAGCATGGGTTTCTAGATTTCTGGGATCCGATATTTTTCTGGGATGCGCTACAAAGGACGTTAAAGAAACAGTTACATTTAGATCCACATGGAATAAGATTCTTACCCGTGGAAGCAGATAATTTTCCATATGACGCTATAATGCTCCTGGGCCACCACAGGTTGTGGAAAGCTAGAACGTAGTTCAACAATGCTGATCTGAATTGGCGACCTATACGCAACCACTTCATTGAAGGTGTAGTACGGTTCAGAGAAGTCCATCGGGCACTCCCTGAACAGCCCACATGGAATGACATGCTAGATTAATTGGCAGCATTGAAAACATTTTAATATGTCGTGCCTGCAAGATCCTTGCTGACGCGTTTTATCTTTTGTGTGTTGTTTGTGCAAAATGTCAAAGGCGGCAATAAAGAAAAGAAAATCGACAGCGGCTGAATCTGTTAGAGTGGTGGTCTCGAAACCCGGAGGTCGGTGTTTTGAATCCGCAGCCTGACAAGTAATTTTATTTTCGCGCGGCTTGAGTTTTTTTCGTACAGCCGCACCGATGCCGACACGACTAAGGCAATACAAGCGTCGCTTCAATGGGCATATTTACATGTTACGGAGCTCTCATGGTGACAGCATTGCGGGGTACTTATATGTGCTGGAAGATCCCGCATCACACAAGATTTCCCATGTATAAACCATTTGTCTTCACCAGATCCCAACGCATTGGCAATCGGCGATATTATGTTCGGCCATTCAGTGTGGTCTAATACCGCAGTAGAATTCCGCCCTCGAGAGGAAAAGGCATGCAGACAGCGCACACACTACCCCTGAGCACAAACGTGGAAAGACGATGGATTGTCACGCATTGTCTCAGCGATGAGGTTTAAAACGGCCGCTGGCAAAGCGGGTGCACCGAAAGGCATGACACTTATCTCACTTGTTACACCTCGACCACTTGAATGGGATGGTGTGCAGCAGAACACCTTCCCTCGTCGAATGCGTGGACGTGAAAGACGAGGCCTTACGCCCGCAATCGGCTTACTCTCCAACGCTGGGCCTCTTGTCGAAGAAACAGACGCTGTCATTTTAGACGCAGCGTGTTGGAGCCCAGAAGTGCTCGTAGACGCGGCACGACGTTCCGAAAAAGACCGTGATGAAGTGGTGGTTAGTTCCCGCGTGCGGTTAAGGGTACGGTAGAAAGGGGAGCGCCACCCATAACGCAAAGTGCAATATCCACTATTATAGTTCCGTAAAATAACTACTGGAGGCAACTCTGGCGCTAGGCTCTTAGGGGGCTGCAAGTAGAACGGTTCAACAAGCACACGGGTGCTGACTAGCACGCGGATTTGCCTAAACTTGTCCTTCTGTTAACGCTATTAACGCGTCATATACAATGAAGTGCCGCTTAATAAATAATTAAATCAACATGGTTCGATTGTTTGATTGAAGGTTTTGAGGACAGAACGTCTAGAACAGAAACCCGGTAATGAAACCATTGCCACGGACGCATGCGTCGACATGAGGGCGTGCTTGTCCGTGCGTACATTATTTCTCGTGGGCAAGCCAGTGTGTTGAGACGCTTGGCGCGGTACGATTTGGCCACCGCAGAAGACTGAAGCGCCGCAATTAGTAGCGATTGTGCCTGTTCACAGTTTTCTGCATTTAGAATTACATAGATTGATGTGACATTTGGACAATGAAGCCAGATGAAGTGTAATAAATAAAGCCGCAAGAACGTCTGAATCCACAAACGCAATCCAAGATCAGACAGTTCATGTACTACCCACCATTCCCATGGCGGCTGAACGATCGCAACGTCAATGTTTCCTCTAGTAATTATTCCTAGGAAATTCAATGATAAGCACGCCCCAAAGAAAGCTAGATGCGTTGTTGTATAGCAACGGATGTCGGTTCTTTTATATTGTTTAATCACCTCAACGCTACCCAGCGGGACGTTGTCCGCTGCTGCTGACGATAGCAGAACACTACGAACATGTGGAACGGGCTGACATATGTACTTTATTTCTTCCCTTTAGTCAGGTATCGTGGGTTTGTACCCGGAATATCCGTACTATGAGGTGTTTGCGCTCGAAATAAAGCATTTCAAATTTATTTATCTACGCTTCATTGTCAGCTGCTCCGTCTGCTGCGGCAAAGTTCATTGCTTGTGCTCTTGTTTCAACCAAAGGCACCTTAATTTGGCCAAGCTCAGAAGCGCTTCCTCACGCATCCAAAGTTAGGTTATTTTAAAAGTTGCAATAAAAATAATATCTGCCGGGCCTAAAAGCATTGCAAGCATTGCAAGCATTGCAAATGGAATGGTTGCGATAAGTGGTGAAAGGAAAAGAAAGCGAATTAATACAAAATTGCCTATGTTTCATTTTATGGCAAAGCAATTTATTTTCTGACAGCCTAGGAATTACTTCAAGCTTCACTCACAAAAACGTAGTCAACCTGCCCTTGAACTTTGAAAGAGAGCCGAGCCAGCTGTAGTCCGCTCGCAGCTTAATGACACTGCTCTGCTACTTTAAATGCTAAGCTACTGGCAAAATAAGAGCTCGTTGTTTCAAGCTAACATGTTAACTTTGGCTGAGCAGTGATATCAGGATCACATACAAAATTTACCAAAACGTTATGTTTCATCCTAAAAATCAGTAACATACAGACATACCTGTACGGAGAAAACAGACACTCGAAGCACGCAAACTCGCTAGGCGTCGCGAAAATGTGTGAACCTAATTGGTTGGCGTATCTATGCTAACGGTGCGTGTGTGGGACTGCCTAGATATATTATTTTATCCTTACGTTGCCATCGACTGTAGAACAATGGAAAACGTCATTAGGAACGCAGGGTGTTGTCTGCTTTTTTTTCACATATGAATTAAGGCACACTAACATATCAAGCTTGCTACTATTTGGAATGTAATTGCTCGAGCTTATTGATTATTTTTTATCAAATGAACGCCAGAAAGGGAAAGTTCATTTAAGCAGCATTGGTACAAATGATGCATCTAGAATACCAGAAAGATGTCTGACAGTGATGTGCGAAATATCGATCTTTTTAAATTCGTAGAAGACGCAAGAACGAAAGGTGGGCTATAATTTTTCCTGCTAGCTCCTTGTCGCGTCATGAGATGTCGACAGTGTCTTCTTGTGTTTGGTGAGTCGCTTAACAATAAAAATTGCATTCCTTACCAACTGAACGAATTTTCAAGGTTTTTCTCAGCGAAATGGCCGAAAGATGGGACAAATATTTGAAATTCATGAGGCAGCATCTATAAGTTAAAAAGGAAAGCCCTTCCTTTTTTTTACAAGCATAAAGAACTTGTTTCTTTCATGTAAGTGCATACTGCGTCTTAGAAAATACTTAGCCAGACAGATGTGAAGCGATTTGTTTGTGACATTTTACCTACTGTTATATGAAACTTAGATTACGGCCGAAAGGTTATTGATAAGATGGATTACGTTTTTGGTAGAATGTTAGCGAGGTAACTCCCTCAAAAATCTAACTCCGTATTTTTCTTTGCTATGATAAACTAAAGCCAATCATCCGTGCAAAGAAAAGAAAAAAAGGAACGTTACGGTTGAGGGGTTAAGCACAATGAGTCACCAGTATTGTGATGCCCATATCTCACTGTCGCAGACCGGCGATTCCGATCTTAACGGCAATGAATGACTTACACAGCCGGGGAACGCGGACATAAAAAAGCAAAAAAAGTTTTATATATTGCTCTTGCATCAGGAACGTGCTGTCGTCAGCGAATATGTTGCACCTAGAAGGAAATATATTCTGGCATACGCATGTGGTATAGGAAATTATAGCCAGCATAAATTTCACTGCCATCTACGTTACATACCAGGCGAGGGGCTCAATAAAGATGCTTGCTCTCTCCATCCATATTAAGTCTCGCGGCTCCCCAGAGAATACAATTCCCGCAAGTTCTGTGCCGAGAGCACCGAACTTAGAGATCGTCCGCGTCTGTAGCCGGGCACATCCAGTATTGGCATAGAGTGGCCTGAACTTCCCTATGAAATACATGAGCAGCTGACAGGAAGGTGACATTGGCATGTATAGCGTAGCAAATCCTGAATATTTATAAAGACCTTCACATTCCGAAATTGCATTCTTATTCCACGAGAAAGCTTTACTGTGACGACGCCGAGCAGTGCAGTTCTCAGCAGCGACGGCCACATTTTGATGTGGGCCAGCAGAAAGAAACGTTTGTGTACTTTGTTTTAGGTGCACGTTAAGGAACCCATATGGTCAATGTTAAAGGGACGCTAAATGCAAATACTGAGTCGACGTGGAGCGTTTAAATACCATTCCAGAAATCTCGCAACGCTTGTTTCGCGCCATGAAAAGACTTAGTTTACGGGAACATCGCATCTGAACGGCCCGAATACCTTTTGCTAAATTCAAATCTCCCGCCACCCAACCGGGGGAATGGTGACGTTGCATACGCCAACACAACCTTTTGCTGCCGTCGGTGAGTAAAACTACGGTGGCTACAAGGGGGCAGGGTGATGGGCAGGAGCCGGCTGGCTGCGCTGAGTAGCGGTGAAAGTTGTAGATGGTGCTACTTGCATCTGGTGTGCAGCTATCGCGGCTTTTGGAGGGGGTGGCGTTCCGCAGCTAGCACGCGCGTTGCCTTCACTTTGCGTCGCGTTTGAATATTTAACGTAGGCCGATAAAACTGCCATCCTTTCTTCGTACAGCTATCTATTAATTTGCTTTCGCTATCGGTGCTTCTCCTTTCGGGCGGAACAGTGAATTTTTAAAATTTTAAACATCACGAAGTGTTCGCTGCTCATAGATGCGTTAGTAAGAAGGGGGACACTTCTTCGAAGAGAGAGAAGGAAACAATTTTACTGGTCCATTATGAAATGGAACGCGTTAAGTGTCTGATGGGTTGGCGCCTTCTTCACGAGCTCCATATTGTTCCAGAGCTGCATGGCCCCTGTGGATCAGTCGGAGCTGGTCTTGCAGGGCGGGGCTGGATAGCATGATCTCCCATCGCTCGTAAAGGGTGGGGATAGTAGGGAGGTTAGTTATGGGTATAGGTGGGGGGCGGTATTTCGAAAAATTGCACTCTCCTATGGCGTGCCGCAGGGTGTGCATTGCAGTGAGGACATGCATTCTTGTATCTTTCTGGGTATATTTTATTCTAGAGGCAGGGGTGGGGAAAGGATCCTGCCTGGATTTGCCTGTATATTGTTTGTTCGGGTCTGGTCAAGGGGTGGTTGGGGTGCGGGAATGTCTTCCTACAGTCCCTGTAACGTTTGACCATATGTCTCTTGTGATGGGTTGCCATCCCCTTGCCTCCTCCTCGGTGGCCCGGGAGTTGAGTGGTCGGGCCTGTTGATGAGCATATTCGTTGCCCTCAACTGAGGAGTGAGCCGGGACCCAAACTAATTCGATTGTTTGTTTAGGAGGCGTAGCTTTTCTGATGATTTTTAGTGCCGCAAGGGACACCGAGCCAGATCTGTAGTTCTTGTATGCAGCTTGTGAGTCCGTGACCATCTTGGTGACGTTAGGTTGCAGGATTGCGAGAGCTATCACCGCCTGTTCTGCTTCCTTCGAAGACGGAGTGTTGATCGGTGCGCAGGTGACCAGCTTTTCTAGCCCGGTGACCACGACTGTTGCCCTCGTTGAGCGCTTGGATAGAGAGGCGTCTGTATACAGGACAGTGTCGTCTTCCTCCAGGCTCCTAGAGATTGCTCTTGCCCGGGCGTCGCGTCGTCCGGCACGCCTTGTGGGACTCATGTTGCGTGGTAGTGGTTTGCATTCTATCCTCTCACTGCACTTTTCGGGTAATTGGCCGTGGCGGGTGTAGTGCAATTCTTGCCATCCGATCTTGCGGAGGACGCTGCTGCTCGCCTTGGTCTGACTAAGGTGTACCCTTTGATTGGATAGGTGGGCTTCTACGAGCTCGGCTACAGTGTTGTGGACTGCCATTTGAAGTAATTTTGTCATGCATGATTTTATTGGAATAAACCAGGGCTGCTTCGTGGCTTTCCTGATGATTGCGTCAAGTTGTAAGACGTCCTTCTTGAGGAGTTGCATGTACGGCGCTGCGTAGACGATTCGTGAGATAACAAAGGCCTGAACGAGGCGCAAGGTCTGCGATTCCTTCAGACCCCTCCACCTGTTGGCCTCTCGTCTCATCTGGTCTAACTTGAGCTTGATTTTTCTAATCGTGGCCGTTACCTTGCCGTATGCCTGGACCAGGAGGCCCATGATCCTGAGTTGAGGTACCGGGAGGATCTGGATCCATTCCAAAGTGATTTCTACGTTTTCTGCTTGTTTCCCTGATGCACGTGGTCTGACAATGGTCAGCTCTGACTTTTGCGGTGAACAGCAAAGGTCACAGGTCTTCGCATAGCTGTTGACCGTGTCAGCCGCTTTTTGGAGCGTGTTTTCCATCAAGCCATCCGACCCTGCCCTCGCAGTCCAGAGGGTGATGTCATCGGCATATAATGCATGGCCCAGGCCGTCTATTGATTCGAGAAGCTTGGGCAATGGCAGGAGAGCCATGTTAAATAGGAGGGGAGAAAGGGCCGAACCTTGAGGCGTTCTTCTATCCCCCAGGGAGATCGGTTGGGATGTCTCCTCTCCTATTCTGATCCTGGCCGTTCGGTTACGAAGAAAGTCTCAAATGTAGTCGTACGTTTTCACTCCACAACCCCTGTTGCGTAGGTTGCGGAGGACACTTTCATGTGTGACGTTATCAAAGGCACCTGTGAGGTCTAGCGCTAGTATCGCTCGCGGTGCGTGCTTCGTTGCTCACTTAATTACCAGCTCGTTGAGTTGTACGAGAACAAACTGTATGCCATGGTGTTGCCTAAAGCCATACATTGTCTCTGGCATCTGATCGGTGGCATCCAGAAGTTGCTGCAACCTCTTAAGTACCATACGTTCCATGACCTTCCCCACGCAGGACGTGAGGGATATCGGTCGCAGGTTGTCAATGTGAGGTGTCTTCCCAGGCTTGGGTATGAAGCGGACTTCTGCCTCTTTCCATTCCTGTGGAAGTTTCTCGGACTCCCAGACCTGGTTGATACGCTCGAGCAGCTCTCTTCGGGCCTTGTGCTCGAGGTTGTTGAGTATATTGTAGGTAATAGTATCGGGTCCGGGCACGCTGCTCCTGTTGCTCTCGGAGATTGCCGAGACCAACTCGGTGTCAGTGACTGGCTAGTCTAACGCTTCATTGGTAGGTCCTGAGTAGTCGGGAGGTGCGATATCACCCTTCTCCGCTTTCAGATAGTTGGCCATCAGGTCGTTGATGAGTTTATCGGCACCCCCAGTATAGTTGTTTAGGGTGCGCGTGAGGCTTCAATTTGTGGTGCTCTTGCTGCCGAGAGGATCGATCAGGTGACGAAGGAGGCACGACGTCTTCCTGCTAGACAGGGTGCCCACACACCCTGTCTCTGGCTGAGTGTGTGCGTCACACACTCTGAGCCAGTTCTCTCTGTACGCAGCAGCTTGCTTGTTGAGATCATGGATGCGTTTGCGAAGTTTCTTGTTGTGTCGTTGTTTCTTCAAGCGTTTGGTGAGGCTGTGTCGTGCTTCCGGAAGGTGGGCAAGCTTTGCGTCCACCCAGGGTGCCTGCAGTGTGGTCACAATTTTATGGGTGTATTTGTCTACAAGCTCGAGTTGTTCGTTTGCCCATTCCCCATACGGTTTGGTGCTGTTTGTGTCCTCGTCTTCATTGGCTGCTTGCCTTTTTCGAAGTTTGTCCCAGTCAGTTATCTTTGTTGTCCCCATTCGGGCCTTGAACGCAGGCCCCCTGATCGTAATATTGAGTATATCGTGGTCCGACCCCCGGTTCACGCCCGTGCTCTGCCACGACACGTCCAAGGTTCCACTCAGCAGGGCTTGCATGGTTTTAGCGCAAGCGAACGTGGACCGCGAACACAAACAACGCCGACATTCAACTTTTGCCATCCGGTCATCTGCCGTAACTGCAGCCAGAAGGGGCAGAGAAAATCATGCACTCAAACAGACAAAAAAAAAAAACCGTTGTGGCTTCGCGCACTAAACCGGGGAATAACAACACCTCGTCGTTCGGTTTCATATCCGCGTCCGCGTCCGCCAGCAACATTCCCTTAAAGAAAGGTTTAGTTTTGTAAATAATAAATAGGTACATATGTGGGCACTTTGGCGAACCTCAAGCTGCGCTAAATATTTTCCATCAACGCTTTTGTTGTACAGGTCTACAAGACGAGAGGAAACACTTTATTACATTGCGGAGTAATCCACATGCACACATCAGACCAAGCTTAGCCAGTAGGCTCTACTTCACTCTCATTGTTAAAATGTTTCTGGCCTTCCCTTTGAAGAGCCTTCTCCTTGTTCGATGTGAAAAAGTGCAGCCTTGTTAACACCACAAGCAGGATCATTTTTGCAGGGAGCTGCTTGTGATGGAGCTCGCATCCAACTTGGCGGAGTGTGAAACTACTCAAGAACTGCATAAACTCATGCACACTGAGAGAATAAAGCTTCTCTGTTGAAAAAGATAATAATCTGAATGCACCGTCTAGCAGTTTAATGGGCGTGGCTAACTCATCTCCAGGGTACAATAGGCCTCCCCTGTCAAATTTTTGCGGGAATACGCTGTCTACATTGCATTCAACTGTTTCTCCGGTATAAATAACTTTATTTAGGTCCTGAGGAATCAGTCTGGGACTGATGCGGGCCGCTCCCACGTCGGGACAGAGAGGCCGAGCCCTTCTGCCGTTGCACGGGCCCTCTGGACAGCCCTCAGTTGATCCGCCAGCACTTCACTGTGCAGCATCCGCTGCCACCACTGTTCACCTTGAGAACCATCACCGGCCAGCGCCAAGTAGCGCCAAAGCATGTGTCCCAAATCGAGCGAACCCCCACACTTACTACAATATACTGAAACCCCGCTGTCCGGATTAATTTTATTCATGAAGACCGGGTTAGGACACGTTCGTGTCTGCAGAAGCCTTAATGTAACCGCCTGTGACCTATTTAATTTAGAATGTGGCAGGGAGAATGCCCTGCGCCCTAAGTAATAGTTCTGCTTCTCTGGTGACTACCCCATTAATGCCGAAAGGTCCTTTGGATGTACTTCAATTAGAATTGCTGTTGGCAAAGGACACAGTCTGTTGTGAGCTACTTGTCAGCACGTTTGATGTTTTGCGACCACGATTCACGCCGAGCTGCGTCTTTAGGCGGTCTAAAAAGGGAGGCCTTGACTTTGCACGTTCTGCACCCGCTTCTGCACCCGGGCACAAAGCCTGTTTCTGCTTTCGACGCCATGAGGGCAAACCGCGTTATCTAATACATAACACATGAACAGCACAATATCACGCACTACGCTGCTCAAAACAATCACATTCGCACATTTGCGACCCATCCCAGCATCCCAGTGATCACGATCGACGTGCAAACTAGCGCGGTCTACATGCCTACGCCTGCCCGGCAGACGTCGCTGGCGCTACACTTTGGTCCCTAGAATATTCCAGGTGCCATAGCTACGCTGCGAATTAAGGGGCGCGCCGCGGCTTGTTGTTGCACACGATCAAAGCCCTCGAGCGCGCTGGAGCGCCCCTAGCGGCGCCGAGAAATTTCATCGCTCATCGCACCTCTCCTTCGCAAGGCGCAGACGCGCCGCCCGGTACACTGCCCCTTCTAGCCGCTATAGTAAAACGGTGCCCGACAGACGGTGGTAGCGAGCCAAGACACAAGGTACTGATCCCATAGCCTTCGCATACGAAGGTTTTGGATCGTTCCCCACCTGCGGCAAGTTGCTTTTTCATCCACTTTTATTTTCATTAATTTATCGTTTCTTTAGTTCATTGATTAAGCACAAGTAACTTCTCCTATGTTGTCCTTGGTGGCAGTGTTTGTTGGCTTCTCATGATATAATCAATTTTATATCCGCGTGGCAAGAAAAGAAAAGACCATTCTATTTTACTTCATCATTATCACGAAAAACTATTTTTTCAGTGGCCACCATAAGAGGGGACGGAACGATGACGCCGCCATCACTTGCAGTGCAATGCAGCTCTTGAAGTGTGCAGAAAGCCGCGCTCGCAAAGTTCACCTGTTACAGTACGCTTCCCTCACACGTTGTGTTGTTTTGCTTGTCAACGTTTGGCTGACCCGCCGTGGCTGCTCAATGGCTATGATGTTGGGCTGCTGAGCACGAGGTCGAGGAATCGAACTCCGGCCACGGCGGCCGCATTTCAATAGGGGTGAAATGCGAAAACACCCGTGGGGTAGTGCTTATAGATTTAGGTGCACGTTAAAGAAACCCAGGTGGTCGAAATTTCCGGAGTCCTCCACTACGGCGTGCTTCATAATCAGAATGTGGTTTTCGCACGCGAAACCCCATAATTTAATTTAATTTAATTTAACCTTTCGCTGAATTTGATGGCGCTGGTTTCATCCTTTCTTAACCTGTTCAGTCAAAAGTAGTGAGTTACAACCGCCAGATAATTGTTGAGTTTAACTGGTTTCGTGCGGCTGCGCTGGCCGACGGGCTTGGTGGCTGACAACAGGACTAGTACTCTACACCCAAAGCTTACGTCGGCTTCTGAAGAAAGCATGTTCTGTGCAGGGATGCCATTTCGACACCCGCACGCCTGAGCTTCTGCGCTGAAAGCTGGAAACGCCCATGACGTCGAATGGCGGGGCATTTGAATATACTGCGCGAATGTCAGGCCACCGAAAGAAATTTCGCGCCTGTGAGGACAAAATGACGTCACTTCAATTAAACGAATCTAGTGCCACATTATTTTCTCTCACATCAAAAGTGTTCGCTGTCCACACAGATAGCGCTAGGCCCCATGAACCACCGAAGAACCGCCCCGATTATAACGTATAAGCTTCGCTATAGATATATATATATATATATATATATATATATATATATATATATATATATATATATATATATATATATATATATATATGTATATATATATATATATATATATATATATATATATATATATATATATATATATATATATAGGAAACCGGAGGAAACCGACTCAGAAACCCTCTCTTCTACCCTGACGAAAACCGGTGTCGTGCACGCTCATGTCTGTGGATTGTGCGCTAGTCTGGTCTAGACACAGCTAGCACATCCAGTCCGCTAAGCTCATCCTGGCCCCTGTTGTCTATCCAGCGCGAACGGAACTTAGCACAGATGCTCCTGCAAACACCATGGTTACGACAAGTCGTTGCGAATGATACATGTGCGGGTAAAATGCAGGGGTTCAGCCGGGTTCATTGTAACAGCCTAGCGTACGATGCTCGGAAACTAGGGCGCTGTGCGTGGATGCGCGCAGCTTTGCAAGTTTCACAGGTGCGTTCGGTGACATGGCGCTGATCGATGGGTTGGTCTAGGGTGTGGAGTTTCCTACCATAGTTAGCAGAGGGAACTCTGGCGCTGTACTCGTTCAGTCCCCGCCGGAGTGATGGGAAGTACGGGTCTGATCTTCGTGCTTGCGAATTCAAACGTTCTTGTGGCTTTCTTTATTACGCTTTGTGTGCCTCAATCGCCGTACATTTCAGAACAATCTATGCTTTGCGAAGTGCACAAGACGCTGCACACACGCACAATCGCTACTAATTGCAACGGTTCAGCTTGTCGAGGTGGCCTAGTCAAAACGCGCCAAGCTTCTCAAGGCTCTGGCTTTGGACGCTTTATTATATTTAAGCCGAAATCCGCGTACTTCCCATCATTCCCTTGCTGGCATAACGGCCTCAATTGCAGCTTCCATGGACACTAGCGCCGGAGTTCCCCCTAGTAATTATTGTGTGAGAGTGCATGTTCTAGGGTGCCTCGATATCCTCCTCGCCCGCCGGTCCATATTGGGTTGACGGAACGGCGTCGTCTGCTAAGGGAACATTCACGCTAGAGCAACAGGACACAAATTTCGGCCTCCCGACTGTCGGCGACAGCGTTTTTTAACCTTCGTGTCGGCGCCTCTGTCACACTGTACCGACACCGAACTCTCCGCCGACCATCGGCAGGTTGCTCGTCGGCGGTAAAGTGCGACAGAGGCACCGACACGAAGGAAAAAAAATGCTGTCGCCTACAGTCGGGAGGCCGAAATTTGTGTCCTGTTGGTCTAGCGTGAATGAGCCTTAAGGCGGGCGCCAGTCTAAGAGCGCACGCTCTGAAAGACTTTTTCCTGGCGCGCGTGTGTATGGGCGATTTGTAGGCAGCACGGGGACTTTATGTGGGCCAAGATTCTGTGGAAAGGCATTAATGCGTGCTGATAGTTAAGCGCGTAATATTTTTGATGGTTTTCAGCCTAAAAGCACTCTTTAGGTAAGTCGCCTCACGCTGTGATGTAAAGCTCTAGTCTGTAATTGTTTTGGAACGCGTTACGACCGCTGTTTGGCGTGATAGCCTCTTTACTGTCAAAGGGGAACCCTGTTGCATGACACCCGCTGTTTTGTTCAATAGGTGGGAAATAACGTGTTTACTCAAGCATTCGTTTAACCAATGGACGAATTAATGTCGAGTGACCATATCACAAGGCACTGCTGTTCTTCAGGCAGATTTTCGCACGGACGCCATTTCGCTTGGAAACAAATTTTGCAGCAATAAAAATTAAATTCCTTCAGAACATGCTGATGGAAACAGTCAATAAATGGCGAATGAATGCGTGATTATTGTCACAAAAGTTTTGATGTAGGCACAAGTGTTTACATAACGTCATTTGTCACACGTCTTTGCCAGATCTCAGGCAAAAGTGCATATACTAGAAAAATGAACCTTTACTAAAGTTACTAAACAAAGGAAATGACAATAGTACTCTGCGGCTCAACTTCATAAGTAGAAGAACATAAGGGCAAAAAATGAACACACGAACGAGTTCGTGTATCGGACACTTTTAGATGGCCGAGAACCAGAAAAAAAGAAAGATCGACGACCAGTGCTCAGCGCACTTGTACGTAAGAATTTTATGTGTTTGGTAAAAGAATTGTTATTCTTATTGCGGTCGACCATTCTTATGTGAGCGAAACATACTATATTGGTGTCATTTTTTTGCGCAAACATATAAAGCGACCTAGCAATGAATGTGACAATGAAAACTTTTTAATGACTTAAGTAATGTTGCAATATCTTGTAGTCTGCAAAGCTTAATGCACATTCCTTTCTTTGTTGGGCAACGTCTGGAAGAACAAAATAAGCTATTCAATACCATTCGCTTGTAGCATCGAAAAGCCCAAAAATGTCGCAGTCTCACCCGAAAGACGAATCATCCATTGCGATAGCAAATTATAGTAGATCTATGCGAAGTAAAGAAAGTACTTTTATCGACCGTATCAACTTGTATACATTCCCTTACTAAGCTAGCAAGCTTGGTGTCACGCGCGCACAAAGAAACATGGACGCATCTTACTCCATGACTGCGCACATTCGCTGTCAAAACGCTGGAGGGGGGAAAGCGCGGAAGCAGCAGCGAGCGAATTGGCATTTGTGCTGCCTCTCGCTTCAACATGACCTCAGCGGCGAGACCAGAGCACACACGAAGCTATCAGCCCTGGGTGCACCTAGACTGTGTGCTCATTGCAGACGCCTTCAAGATAAGGACTGGGCGACTGCGCCATACGCAGCGGCCGGAAGCAGAACGCCCCCGCCATCCTACCGCTTCTCTCTTTGCTATGCGCGCGACGGAATGCCTCTTCCCCACTTTCCTCCTTCGGGCGCCTGCTATTGAGCCGCCATCGTCCGCTCACCCTCGCACGCTTTCACTCACATTTTCACTCACTCGGCATACGGCGCGCGGCAACGATGCTATTGCCCTTGGACTTTACACGGGACATCATGATGACGCCGCCGGCGACGGCAGAAATGCTCCTGGAGGGTCCATATAATTGCTTTGGCAATAAAACATCCCCTAATACGCACAGCGACACACCATAAATGGAAACTTTTAGAAACAGCGTAGCATGGTGTCGCGTGAGCTGAAGCCGCATAGCGTAGAAAAAGGAGCAGGGTGCCTAGATTTCCACGCGTGAGTTTGCGTGCGCTGAGTATGCGGAAGGGTTGCAAACGCTATTTCTAAAACTGTCAATGATACAGACACGCACTGAGCTTTCTAAAACGTGAGAGAGGCGGTCGACAGGGATTTAGCTATTACCGCTTTGAACTTTCTGCTGCTAATTTGCGTAACTAATCAGTGACTTCTTGCCGCAGTATCTGTCCTCATAAAAGGTTATCCGCGACGAGACGCATAAGGGAAAGTCTGTTTTAATCATCGCTCTCGCGTTAAGAAAACCCCCGCGGGAAATTAAGTATTCCCAGCGAGTGCCGTAGTACTCGTAATGCATATGAATGAGGCTTCGGCCGGATGTCAAATGTAGCCCTTGATACTTGCAACCCATTTTGTGTCTCTCGTAAAATGGAACAATCGCCAATCATTCCCGAAGTGGTTTGAGCCCTGGCACACAGCAGTTGGTGCATTTTGCGCGACAACGCTCAGCGAGCTGGCACCCGCAGCAAATCCTTGCCAACCGCCAGCGCATCCCAGCACGCTTGCTGAGCGTGATCACGATGATTTATTGGCATCCCCTTTGATACGGGGCGTTGGCACATGTTCACCTTGCTTGCTTGAGTTAATCGCGTGGACTATGCATGTTTTTCATTGTGGCGTTTTGTATGCCTCTCCATAATCATTTGTTTCCTCAAAACTTCTTTATCTACCTTGTATCGCTACCTACGCCTGTAACGGATTAGGTCGTATTGATGTCTTCGCTGCTCTGTTTTCACCGCTGATTTAAACGCCTCTTGCTTATCTCGACTGCTGACCGTTTGATGCTTCCGTACACTTTATATTCAAGCGCTTCTGGAAGGTGTGCGTTACCTCCGGGTCTCACTGGGTATATCTGTTCGCATTTCATTAGAATGTGCTGAGTGACCTCAGGATTTCTGCTGCACATACAGTTGGGTCATCTTGTTGCGCATATATGTTTTTGTCCGTAGGCAACCAGCTCGAGCCTCAAATAGCAAGGCGTTGCCCTTTGTGTTATCGAACAGGTTTTTCCTCCGAATATCTTTTGTTGCATTCTTCTAAATCTCCATGGTCATGTTTGTTTCCATTCTTAGCACCCAATTCGCATTCATGGTTTTCCATTCCCACTTAGAATTACCCTGTACTTGGCTGCCAACTTTCTTGACCCCTTCTTCTACTCTGTGTCCACGCTTTTCAGGTACAGAAACTTGTGCACTTTAGCCGCCAATTTAGTTTGATCTATGTTCTTGAGTCTTTCTTATAAAGTAATTTTGCTCTGCGCTTCTCCGACTTTAAAAGAAGGTCAGCTCATGTCACCCTGCACTGCCTGATTTGTGGTTTTACCGTGGTCCCCCAAACCGTAGCGGCCTTCCTATCGTTGGTTAACTTCCAGCCCTGACAAGATATCTGATTTGAAGCCCAGTATGGCGTGGCAATCGAGTACAGCGCTACGAAAACCGGTTGCGGCGGTGACAGCTCCGTATCAGAAGGTCTCCATGTACGGAGCGGCTGTCGAGGACGGCATCTGGTTAATTGGTCGAAATGCCGAGAGTAATAAAATGGAGTTATACATTTTGTAACTTGAACATGACCACCCTTACAAACATGCAGGGGCACTGAAACGCAACAACGTTAGCTAGTCACGTTCCACTTGTTCGCGTTTCAATTTATGTCAGTAGTTCACATGGCAAATTTTCAAGTTTTACTAAAACGTTTCCATGCTTAACGACCCATATTACCGTGCAGCGTGTTTGTATCCTTCTCTTCCATAAACTGTAAAACTGACAACCATGAACCGATCACTCGGATTTTTTTAATATCTTGAACTAGTAAAAGCAAATTCCATGTGACGTTATTGGAAGGTAATGTTTAAGCGTTGTGATCACAATTCCGGGAGTCTTAGAGAACTCAGCAAGCCTACACTTGTCTTCAAAATTATGTCACCTATTGAGGTTTCTCAGTGTTCATTAAAGATAAAGCGAAATCGAGGTAGCTGAGAACTGTTGAGCACGAATCGCCGGTCTGCCGTCATTGCTCGCGTCAGCACCACGTGTCGTTCCTGCATGTCGGTTTTCCCGCATAGATGGCACTTACTTGAAGTTGAAAGCTGCTCTGGTGGCATCTGAGAGGTCATATACGCCTTGGATCGATGCATGACATGCACAGCACCAGAAGTTGGAAAGCTCGGTCAGAATGCCCGCACTGTGAAGTGTGAAGTGAAGTTACAAAAAGTCTTGAAACAGCAAACAGCTTGGATGCGAGGCGTCTAGCCATTTTAATTAACAAGACGTATGGATGGGGCAACTGGTTCATTACATGGAGTACATTAATTGCTAAATTAAAATACATAAGCTAATACCTGCATGTGCTTTTGCCTGTAATGTCCCTGGGTTTCTTACTCTATTTCAGTTTATTTCTTTTACATCCAGCAATAGAAATATTTATTACACTTGGCATCGTAGCCTCCCATCACTCTTCCCTGTTGCGTTGAATATATTATTGGAATTTATAGTATTGACGCGCCTCCAATTGTACACAGAACCTAATGAAGTGTACCCTCATGCTATGGCGGGCATCTGGCTGAGTATGTCAACCATTGATAACATGTTTGAATTAGTCACATCTCGTTAACCTCAAATGGGCATAAAACATACAACGGTAAGGACGTCTTCGACGTCGAAAGCGCGTATTGTAAGCGCGGTTTGCAGGGACGGACACCACATTTCTCCTTGCTACCACCCAATAGAGTTTCTTGAGAAGTATGAGAACTCAGTGTATTGCACGCATAAATATACACATCCTATCAGATATTACGAAGAAGTTCGCATCGTAGCAATAAGTATATTGCCTTCCACAGCTGCACATGCCAAATACAATCATTCTCTAAATGTGTTGAATGCATTTTGAGATGACCAATGAGAGCGCGCCAGAGAAATATGAGCACGCGTCATCCAAGATTATCAGTAGTGGCATCTGGCCATTCGGCCGCTACAGCGCGTTCCAACGCTTGCCCGCATCAGCTGGAGTGGGGTAGATAGACACAAGTAGGTTCCTACGACTCCTACGCGCCTATGGTAGAAATTTCTGATGTTGTGAGCTGCGACGGCTGTTCAGGGTTTGTGAATCGACTTACGTTTACTATTGGGGCACGTACTGAAGTTCACACCTGCGCGTCTTGTAGATTGTTTTCATGCGATTGGCATGTCAGTTAGGGTGAAGAAGCTTCCTATAAGTCCCTTGGTACGCAGCGGCAGTGCCGCTTCCACCACTGGCAGCTACCGGATATCTAACTAGAAATAATCCACAAACAAAACAGTGACTTCATGACATCACTCGTGAGGTCAGAAGTCAGAGGGAGAGAGAGCGCTGCGGGGAGGAGGAGGGTTTCCGCGGGAGTCCTCCGTTCCCAATTCGCATGCAAACGGCACGTGTTCGCGCTCTCCTGCTGGTCCGCTGGCCGCGCGGCGACGTTGGCCAAATCAAGGAGCAGAACCCACGGAAGTGTGCCGTGTTTACGAAGCGCTTTTTTCCTGCCGCGTTTATCATGCAAGCTTCTGTTCACCTTTTAAAGCACTGAGACATCGCTCGTAAACACCAGCGCCAGGCAATTTTAATGAGAAATATTTATATAGCTCACCATCGTTAACAAACCATATTCGCTGGTAAAATGTTACATTTCGTTATTTAGTTAAAGTAGTTGGTTTGAAATTCGTAACTTGTGGTTAAGCTTGGGGCTATAGTTCAACGCGTCCACATATATTGTGGGGGCTTGCATAAAGAAAATAACTTCTTGGCACCATCATTCGTTAGTCTTGTTCGTGTGTTTTTAAGTGGATCAACAAAAGCTAGCCGATTTCTCAGTCAGTTAAAACTCAAAAGAAGTAAAAGCTGAACGTCCTTGCTTTTATTCACATATCTCGTACTGAAAAATGACTGACCTCCAGCCAGCTAGAAAGTGTCAATCTGCAGAACAATTAAAAGGAAATAGACTCTTAAACTTTCTACAGTACGATCAGGCGGGCATCAAAAGGCAGGAAAGAATTACGTGCGTGCGCGGTTTCACCATCATTGCTATTGAAATTTGATAAAAATCACGGCTGTATGTGTGTGTGTTTATTTTTTAACTTTAGCTTTGGCTGTTCATGTCGATAAAGTAAATAGTGAACAAAATGTCTTCACCAATAAATATGCATCCAAGCCCTTCAATACAAGTATTACACCGGCAGTAGATGTGCTGCCGTCGTGAGGAATGAGTCGAGAAATATATGGATCTTATGTCAGTCCACTCAGGCTTCCACAGAACTGGTTAACTCATGCAAAATGAATACCTGCGCATAAAGTAGAGTGAAATACTTGTGCTTACCTGCTAATAAGAAACCTGAAATACTTCGAGGATCTGGAAATCTCGCTGTTACAATAGCACAGAGCCGCGCAAGACATGCGATTGCCCGATTTAGCCATCTTAGTGAAATGCTTCGTAGACCTGGTTTCTTGCGTCTTCCGTTCCTGGCACACCTGATCACGCTTCTCTGTCTAATCTTTCCCACCTTCATGCTTGGCACGACAACGAAAGCTGATGACCGAGCACTATCCGACTTGTGATATCGGTGAGCGAGTGTCAAGTGCGAGCGTAAGAAAGCTGCACGGACACACGAAGTCAACCACTTCGCCCGCTTCTCCCTATTTAAAATTCACAAAAAGAGAAATAAAGAAGTAACTAAACAGAAAGAAGAGTTTGCCGTTCACACAAATTTCTTTATTTTTAAAAAACTTGCGGTTGGCAAGAAATATGAGCATCCACATCTACTTTGCTTCGTTCCAGGAGATCTTAGGATGTCCGGCCACCTCTAGGAGCGCGCGTGTTCGTTGAAACCGAAATTAGCGCTAGCCTTCCTGCGGTTGTGTTAGTGTCGTCATTGCGCTTTTGTCATACAGTCGTCCTCATGCATTCGTTGACATACCATCCTGGGGATGCAATCGTGGTCATTCCACTGTAGTCATTTTAAATTCCACGTCTCACTCTCGTCCCACTGTCGTCGTGAGCCCTCGTCATCACAAAGCCATCGTCGTACCATTGTCGTCCTGACATAGCCGTCACACCGTTCGTTAACCTTTGCCATCAGTTCATAACGCATTCCTATTGTCGTCATGCCTCGTCATCATACCACCTTCGTTGATCCGGCGACATCATTCTGTGTTTCTCATTGTATCATAATGACGACGTCGTAATTAAATCGTGATTATACTATCATTGTCATGTCATCGTTCGTCAATGCGTCGTCGTCAAGCAGACGCTATTATGTATCCGCCGTCACATCGTCGTCGTCATGCCGTCCTGGTCGTACCATCGTCATCACTTCAGCTTCGTCATTCGACCGTCGTCATGCCGTCGTTGTCACGATACCATCGTTATGGAGGTTTCATGATACACTCATCGTCACGCAATTGTTATCGTACATTCGTCGCTATACCATTGTTTTCGCGCGGTTGTCATATCATCGTCCTCATTCAGTTGTCGCCACAAAGTCGTCGCCGTGCATTCGTTGTTATACCAGGGATCCCGTCGCGGTCGCTTTATCATCGACATTATGATTCGGACATCCGAATCTCGTCATACCGCCGTCATGAGCCATATTCATAATACACTCGCCATCATTCCGTTGATGTGATTCTATCGTCATAAAGCTGCCTTTTCACCATCGTCATCACTTCAGTAACCTAATCCCATTGGCGTCATGCTGTCGTCATTGTAACGTCTTCGTCGGTATGCCATCCATGGTTCGTCATTCTGTCGTAATCATGATATTGTCATTCAATCGTGGCCATGCCCCCGTTGTCATGCCATCTTCATTGTTGCGTCATCATGAGAAAGTTCTATGATGCAACTGTTGTGATGCCGCGATGTTCGCGCCAGTTTCGACATTCCAACTTTTGTACCCGGTTGTCGTAATACCGCCGTCATCAGGACGTCGTGGTTGTGCTATCGTAGTTGTAGGGACCATCCGTCACGTCCCTGTGCCTCGCCGTGGTGGTCATTGTCCGGTGCTCTCTTTTCGAACCGAGGTGGCTGCCCGACTGAGGCGCCACCACTGTCATTTGGCAAATCTGCTTTTACTTTTGGATAAAGCAATTCCACTCTCCGACTTCAACCTTTCAAAACTTGTACTCCTTGCCTCCGATAAACCGAACTCCCAACAAGTGGTGTCCCTGGATATTTACGTTTTTTCGAACGCTAGTCATGGACGACGCTGCTCCTACTTCTGTTGACAGAGACGACGCCACGGTTACGTCTCCTGTCATCGCCGCAGAGCTTCAGCTTCCCAGCTTTGGAACAAGAATCCCCGCGTTTGGGTTATTGAAATAGATGACCCATTCAAACTCGGCACATTACTTCAGAGACAGCAAACTACCTGCACGCCGTCGCCACGCTATTCTGCAGCATCGCTGATGCCATAGACGACTTGCTAGTGGGTATGCCTTCGGCCACAGCATGCGACGACCCGAAACACATGGTCCTGCAGCACCTCGAGCCATTGCAACAGACTTAGCTTCAACAGCTCCTCTCCGAGCAATTCGTCGGCCAACAACCGTCACAACTCCTGCACCGGTTGCGTCAGTTACTGGGAGAGAACTCCGCAAACGAGAGCCAGCTTCCAATTTTGCGCGAGCTGTTCCTGCAACGCCTCCCAGAGTCCGCACGCATGGTGCTGGCGGGTTCTGACGAGACGAGTCTCGATCGGCTACCTCACACTCACTGCCCATATATGCGATTGCTCGTCTGCAGCCCAGCTACCTATCGCCGCGGCCAGAGTCTCAGAGCCAGAAGACCGACTCTCGCTCCTGGAGGATGCAGTACGCTACCGAAACGACGCACTAAAGCGAAACACAAGGTGACACATCATATAACCGCCGCCGGCTCACCTGTCGCCGCGCGGCCACGGAGGCTTGCTGGGGCCCTATAACGTAAAACTATTCCAATATGTTTTTATTCCAATCTCCTGACGTCAAATTTACGTAAGTGCTGACGCAAGGATCGGGCGGTCACTCGAAGGCTTGTCTGAACAGACCAATCAAGCGCTCGCCTCGTTTATAGGAGGTCACTTTTGTTTGCTTTAAAAACGAATAACATTGCCTACACTGAGCTGCTCGTCTTATCTAATTGGCTGGCAAGAGGCGAGGAACATGCTCAAGTGGAGAGGGATTCGATGGGGCCGAGCCAGTGGACTGAAAGTCGATAACCGGATCAAGAGTGTGGTGCTGGCGTCTGCGGTTGGTCCGCTTTCGCTTACTCAGCTTGCGGTGGCGCGGCGAAAAGCGCGGCGGCATGCAACGGAAGCTTCAGAAAGACGCTGAAACGGATCCTCAGCAAAGAAGATTTGGCAGAACGAGGTCGTAAGCATGCTGAAAGTGCTTTAAAACGTTACACGGCAACGCAGAGCTTTATTATACGCAATTAAACCCATGCTGTCTGGTAGGTGCGAGTAGCCAGTGTCTGAGCGATCGGACGCAGCCATATTTGATTCCTTTCGGAACTGGGCAGCCTGCGGCTCTTCAGAAAAAGAATTCAGTTTTGTTCGGCATATTAATGCATCTTTATCGCGTACACGTCACTTTGATGTGTGAGTTTTGTGGTTGTGTGACGTCGCGTGACAGGCAGGTGAAGTGGGTGCAGCCCAAAACCTTTTGACCAGTAGCCGAGGGCTAATGGCGAAAAGGGGTCGAATCAGAAATAACTATTTTTCTTTCGTTCGCGCAAATCATGCATAATCAGTGTGTACACGTCAGATCAGATAGGGAGCTATCACGGTTTTCGTGACGTCGCGTGACAGACAGGTTAAGTGGGGGTGGTCCAAAAAAGTTTTGATGAATCGTGGAGGGCTGATTGCAGAATTGGAATAGAAAAGTTTGGAATAGTTTTACATTATAGCGCTCCTGGACAGTGGTTGGAAGTCACCCGCCATGAGTTCGAGCACACACTTCAGCTCTGCGTTATCTGTCTTTCCTCCAGAAATTGATCTTCACCTCTCCCTTTGGTTCCAAAGCAGGACAGCGGGTACTGCGGGCTTGCGGTGATTACCGAGCTTTGAATGCCGTCACTACTCCGCATCAATATCCCCTTTCTCACATACATGACTTCAGCGCCCGTCTCGGAGGAACCAAAATATACAGCAGGATAGGCTTCGCGAGCGCGTACCACGAAAGTCCTGTCGAACACAGTCGAACACAGTGACACTCCAAAGACAGTAATAACTGCTCCATTTGGTCTATTTGAGTTTGTATGTATGCCTTACGGTTTGAAGAATGCGGCGCAAGCTTTCGAAAGGTTCATGAACGACGTTACGCGAAGGCTGCCGCTCATTTTCGTCTACCTTGACGACATTCTCGTTGCAAATCACACGCACGACGAGCACAAAGAGCACCTTCGCATTCTATGTGAGGAGCGACTGGATGAACACTGCCTGGTCCTAAACACCCAGAAATGTATTTTTGAAGTAGAAGGCCTGGATTTTCTCGGTCATTGCATTTCACCCCAAGGCATCAATACACTGGAATCACGGGTGCGGGTCATCAAGGACTTCCCCTCTCTAACCTCTTTCCGAAAGTAGCGCGAGTTTATGGGGCTCATAAAATTTCACAGGCGCTTCACACTATCCTGCGCGTAAGCTCTTCAGCCGGTCAACGACCTGCTGCATCGTGACTTAATAAAAATTTCCTACCTACCATTGGTCCTCGGACCACGAACACTCCTTCCAGGAGCCGAAACACAGTTGGCGACTGCAGTGTTGCTGATTCACCCGTTGCCGAGTGCGCCATCTCATCTTATGGTACACGTGTTGAACACGGCGGTGGGTGCAGTACTGCAGAAGCACGTTGGCAGAGACTGGGGTCCCCTGGAGTCAGCGCAGCCGAGATGCTCTATGGATCAGCAATCTTTGTGCTAGGCCAGTTTTTCGGCACCCAGCAAGGCACTCCACCAGCGGCCACGCAGCAATAAGAAAGGCTACATTCTTGGCTCGAAGCGCCTGAAACCTACAGAAGCTCGCAGCAGCACTTTCGGGAGGGAGGAGTTGGCCATCTGTAGTGCTTGCAAGTGATTGCGTTTTTTTGAAGGCGGCAGATTTTACATTATGACCGACCATAAACCGTTAACCTTCGTTTTGAAGAACAACAGTCACTCATACTCAGAAGGTGAGCTTAGGTAACATTCCTTTACCTCTGAATTTTCTACGAACATCAGCCATATCTCTGACACCAAAAATAAGGCAGCTGGCGCACTGCCGCGGATCGGCGGTGCACATATTGGCGCTCTGGATTTCCATGCTTTGGCCCCCGCCCACTAAAACGACCCCGAGCAGCGTCAATTGGGGGAAAAAACTTGTCGCTGCAGCTTGCGGGGGAACGTGTGGGTTCAGTACATAACAACACTGGCCATGTGCGGCATATCGCCGGCAGCCCCTCTCCCGTTCGGGCCCCATTAGTTTCGGCAGCCAATATTATATTCACTGCACAGGCTAAGCCATCCCGGCCTCAGAACGACACAGAGGCTTATCGCAGACCACTTCGTCTGACCAGGCGTAAACAAAGATGTTCAAAGCTGGGCAAGAAGCCGTCAAGCCTGTCAAGCCGCGAACGTGACCCGGCATACGCGTTCAGTGGTGCAACCGTTTCGACCTCCATAGTGCCGTTTCGATCACGGGCATTTAAACTTGGGGGGAGGGGGAGGGGCTCTTGCGCCCTGGAAAGGTTCCAGGTACTTCCTCAAGTGTGTCGACTGGTACTCAAGGTGGCCTGGATGCGGCGCCTCTAGAAGGAATCACGGGCGAAACAGTGGCGGAAGAATTTGTCGCTATGTGGGTGTCACAGTACAGTTGCCATTTGCGCATAACTACTGACCATGGCTAGCAATTCCAACGCTCGCTTTTTTCTGCCCTTTTGAGAGTGTTCGGCACGTGCCTTCATAACACCTTGGCTTACCACCCACAGAGCGACAGCACGGTAGAGCGTCTCCACAGGCAACTGAAGGCGTAATTAACCGCCATGCTCGACAGACAGCACTGGGTGGAAAGGCCACCCATGGTACTACTGGGGCGGCGCAAAACCATCAAGGATGACCTCGCAGTCAGCGCAGCCGAGATGGTCTATGGGTCAGCAATCCATGTGCTAGGTCAGTTTTTCGGCACCCAGAAAGGCACTCCGCCAGCGGCCACGCAGCACTTAGGCGACATTCCTGGTTTGACCAGCTTCGACAAACATCCCCACGTATCGCCCGCGGGCTGCCTGTGTTTAGTTTCCCGACAATGTACAGAACCGCGCACGTATTTCTGCGGCGCGGCTCTAGCAAGCCACAATCGACTGCTTCCTACGAAGGCTCCTTTCGCGTGTTTTCGCGTCCAGAAAAAAGCTTGAAGATTGACGTTCGCGGCAAAGAAGAGAGAGCGTCGCGCAGCCGCGTGATACCAGCCGATCTTAAATAATCACTTTACATTCCTACTGCCATTCGCATCTAAGCATCCGGCATTCTAGGGGTGGGGAGGATTCCGTGTAACGGCTGTCCATCACCTCTCCTTGCCTCGCCGGGGTGTCATTGTCCTCTGCTCTTTCTGGGAACCTAGGTGGCTGCCCGTCTGGAGTGCCACCGCTGCCACTCGGCAGTGGTGGCGCGCGTTCATTGACGTGTCTTCTTTGCGTCCGCTAAAATGAGCTCTCACCATAGTCATTCCAGCTTCTTCATCGGGTGGTAGTCATAGCGTCACCGTGAGACCATCAAAATCATACAGTCGCCGTAATCGCATTCTCCTCATGCCGTCATCACGTTGTCGTCGTTACACCATTGTTAAAAATTAAAAATGGACATATTGTCGCAATGCTATCATCTTTATAACACCTTTCTTCTAACGCGATACCTTTAAGTCCCCGGTGTCGCACAAAATCCGGCGTCGGTGTCCACCATCGGGAGTCGCTTCGCCAAAAAGATTTTAGAACCATCCATACCGAGGCACTCCGTGTGGCTCAAGGAAGTTACTGAAGTATTTCAATTTCTAGAGCTAAAGTGCGTAGAAATATCGTAAAGTATGACTTACACACAACCTACTGACATAATAGCGTCGTATTGTAATTTGCATATACGAGAAAACATAATTCTGTTACGCGAAAACTCAAGCAAACCCCTCTTCCAGCTGTTGTAGCATTCATAGGCGGGCCACGGCGTCCACCATTTGCGCGCGCCGGCGCACTAATATTTTGGAGGTCGTGTAACGGCGCGCACATTTCTTTGCAACACTTCCAGATGGCGCCGGCCTCCGCCCCATCACCGCCTACGCAAGAGGGCGCGTTTTTACTAGAAAGTCCACTATAGTGTACTAGAATAATAACATTATTCTAGTACACTATAAAGCCCGCCATCGTGCATAGCGTTTGCCGCGAGCGTTTCCCGGTAAACATTACGGTTACATACGCTGCATTTCCTGGGAAGCATGAGAAGCAGTCGGGGATCTTTGAATGCTATCGCATGCCACTCTTAAGGGCGAAGCTCAAGCGTCTTCAAAATTTTTTCCATCAATATCAGTCTTCAATCCATCCTCGCTGCGTCGGCATCATACAGTCGTAATTCCGCCATGCTCACGGGAGACCTTGGGAAGCGAGTGCCATATCAAAGCGGAACGATATCAGAGTTTGTGACATATAACCGAAGGGACGAATTACTCATAAGTTTCACTACACATCGTAAAATTAAGTGACATTAGAAATACGGTCTGTCGCTACATCGATCGAATGCTATTCGCAATAATGTCAATAGTTATAGTGACATTACTTCAGCGATAATTTTGCCTGCAGACGTGACGACGGCGGACGTGGCGACTGCGACCTCGTAGACTTGACGAAAACCGGGGGGGGGGGGGGGAGGCGGCGATACCGACGGCACAGATTATCTTTTTTCCAGCCAGTTTCGGTTTCAAGGAGCTTGCCAAGTGGAACTAATTGTTCCCGTAGCTCCCACACGAAATCCGCTATTCAGAATTTAATCATTGGGAAAGGTAGTGTCGACCACGGGCCTTAGAATACTCATTTTCTGTGGCCACTTATTGCTCATAATCAGAAAGTTAGTTACCGTAATTTCGGTAATTACGCACGTAATAGCGGAAATTTATCTGTATCTAGAGGCTGCGTATCCGTGCACTCGACTGGTAAGCATAACATTGCCATGATTTATATTTCTCTAAATTTAAAAGCTTGGTGCAGCTAAGAAAACACACCCTTTATTTATCACCAAGCCAGCGTCATATTGTTCGGTGCGCGGGCTATGCAGAGAAAAGCGTCGAGGTGCAACAGCTGCGTAGCAAGTGGTATTCTCCCACTTAATATTTCTCGCAAAGATCTGGTCTGGCGGTATCCCTTTACGCTATCTCTACAATGAGCCGGAATCCATCCATCGCCTTTCCCTATCGTGTCGGTGGTTTTCTACTATACGAAAAGGATGTTGGGAAATTACTCTACGAAGCCTTAGACTGCATTTAGGGAGTGCAGTTGCATTTTCAATTGCAGCAACGTTTTTATATGATACAGCCACAGCAACGTTTGCCGAGCCTTTTATAATTTCATCTATGACACCAAATAATATCATCCTAAATATAATTATCATTATTGTAAATATTGCCGCGGAAGTATTTGCGCCAACTACATACATCCTGACGACGACAAAGTCGACGACCGTGCCGCTCGAGAGCATGACGATAAAGAAAAAAAACGAAGACGTTCTTTTGTGCTGGCCTGCATCCTGCAGGTCCTTGTCGAGTGCAACGTGGTACTGCTGCTTGCCGCGATAAAGCCGCTGTGCCTTGTGACCTGCGACACTGGTGGAGGTGCTGGGTGCCATCGCCTCATCAGCGGCACTCCTTCGAGCAGCCCTGCATAGAGCCCCAAAATACACCGACGCTTCAAGACGCCTGTACACCACACGAGCCCCCACCTGCAAGATTTGAGCCCAGAATTCGGTCCCTTGCAAGGATCTGCTCTGTCTACGGCCACCCCAACTCCAGAGTTGGCCCTCTCAAGCAGCCCAAGACAGGTAACAGTCCGAAACCTTCGGATTCCCGACCCCTTTCACGGTGACGTGCACGTAGATGCGGACTGGCTTGACCAGTATGAATGAATAGCTAGATCTAATCAGTGGTGCCCCGTCCAGGAGATTTTCAACGTCTACTTAGCACCTAAAGGCAGTGCAAGGACGTGGTATCAAAACCGCGAGGGAAGTTTGAGGACGTGGGACGAGTTTTCCCGTCGCTTACTCGACACATTCATGAACACAAATCGACGTGAAAACGCACAATGCCTGCATGAGTCACGTATCCAACAGCCAAATGAAGGTATCGTCATGTTTGATGAAGAAATGGCGCGTTTGTTTCACCGCGCCGACACAACATGTCCGAGGCAAAGAAGCTGAACCATCTCATGCCGGGTGTCAAAGAACAGCTGTCCGCTGGCCTCGTGCGCGATCCGCCGACAACCGTGGACGAGTTTATTAAGGAGGCGACGGCGATCTAGCGGGCGCTCCACCAACGGGCAATGGCACCAAGAGTACGATCGCTCGGTCGCTGGCGCACCGACAAGAGCCGCCGCATTCGCCACTGCCGATGAGGCCTGCCTACGCCAACTGATCCGACAGATTGTGCCCGAGGAAATTGCAAAGGGGAATCCGAGGCACGCACCATCAGCACATGCACCACCACCGCACGCGTTCACCAATGCCTCCGTCACTTAAGTGGTGAGCCAGGAACTCCGACAGGCGTTTGTCCCTTTCGAAACTTCTCCCGAGATGTCATACCAGCCGAACGCCTACAGCCGCGTAGACCCGGATCGTCTTCCAACGCCTATCGAGCTGCTATACCAGCCGAACGCATACAGCTGTGATAACGCTCGACTGAACTTTCATAGACTACGGAAAAGTGTGCTGTATTCAGATAAGAAAGTCCTTGATGTATTTTTTTAAGTTCTAAGACGCACAAGGAGCATGTTCGTTTTGGGGTTATAATTTCCGAAAGGGGACACCTGGCAGAGGCAAGCTGCCACGTACCTGATTTTAAAAGCTGATCGTTCTTGACATTGATGACCAATTTGTTGTGAAAGGTTCTGACGAAGTCCTTGATTTAAAAAAAAAGCAGACACAGGCTCTACGCGTGTGGAATTGGCGCAGTATTGTTGTGAGCCATATGGAGCACGTCATAATATATCTTCCAATCCGCCAAGCGGAATAATAAACAAAGATTGCCTAATTAACTTTTAAAACGGTTACTCTACCGAAAAATTCTCAATACAAAAGTTGTAGCGCTTGTGCCGGGAAACTGGAATATTTCATCTATGCTAACTACCCTGTATAATTTTTTTCCGGTATTATTCCAAAGTGCTCGAAATTAAAACAAAAGTACTACGTCATGGCCGACTAACGCGTCGCGCTTTTAGTGCCCTCAAATATAAGTTGGACGCATTAGCAAAGCCTGCGTCGCGCACAAAGATCGATTGAACAGGTTGTCGGGGATTGCGATGGACGTACGTGACAAAAAAAAAGCAGAGCGCGCCGTTTTAAGCAAAAAAATTGTGCAACGAAAATGTGGTCGCTACGTGCCAATGCGATATGCGACCGGAGACAGCAGGATATATATCGCCGTCCTTCATCCCACTATCAGCCTCGCCCCCTCCATCGTCCTTCTTTATTCGCCTGAAAAAAGTGCCTGCAGCGCGTGAAATGTTGCTTCCGGTCCCATATTGCATTCGCACGTGGTGGCCGCTTTTGCGCTGAAGATTTTTTTCTCTTGTGCCGCTGTGCCTGGTGCAGCCTTTGCTAATTCGTTTAACTTGCATTTGAGGGCACTATACAGCTGAAACTTGTGTCCTTGATAGGGTCCTAAAAACGCGGCACATTAGCCGGGAGTCCCGCGGTATTTTTTAAATTTCGCGCACTTTAAAGAAAGCCTGGAAAAGAACTAACAGGACAGTTATCTTGGCATAGATGAAATAATTCAATGTTCCGGGACGTGTGGTGCAACATTTGTACGGAGGACTTCTCGCTTTAGCGAATATTTAAAAAGGTAATTCAGCAATCTTTGTTAATTACTCAGCTTGGTGAATGGAAAGAAAGATATCATGACGTGCTCGATATGGCTCCCAACAATACTGCGCCAATTCCACATGCGTAGCGTCTATATTTCTCTGTTTAATACTTGGCCCAAGTTAGCTGGAACACCTTGTATGCGTTATTTGTGCCTTCGTCTGCGCAGGGTTTGTTCGCTTACACTGCATCTCTCTGTATTGCTCAAAGCTTTGGCTGCCCACACATCTCTCACTAACAAATATTGTTGTCTCCCTCCAATTCAAGAGTACCAAAGAGCTTTTCGCCAGGGGATGGGGATGTATGCAAGTGGAAAAACTTGCGGCACTAAACATGTCGAGGCACAGTACGAGCACAGCTAAAGAAACGTCGTTAAGTTTCGTGAAGTTGCATGCAGTAGTACACGTCAACATCAATAATTAACAAACAACACAATTCCCGTCTCGTTTTGCCCACTGATATTACTGCTCAGTATAGTAATTGTTTCAGAGTGCAGTGCTACAAATCCCGTGTGTTGCAATTGCTATATCCACCAAGTGCATCATGACTAATGGATTGCGCCCCCAAAGATGGCCCGGTAGTTGTCCTCGGCAGGCATCACACGATTTCAGAATCTGCTTAGTGTCCGACTGCATGCCTACCCAATAGAACTAGCAAACCTTTTAGGCCGATCGACCCAGTCACCCAAGTTGTCTACCCGCTTGGACCGCTGCAGGTCTATCGGTGAAAATACACCTTTGGGTCACTAAGTACGTCGTGCTCCTGGTGGGGATTCCGTCGTGGTGGTTTCATTGGCGTCATTCCAACTTCGTGATCTAACTCTCGTCATGCCTTCGTCGTTACGCCTTCTATTCTGACTCATTGATTCAAGTTGTCGCACTGCTGGGCCACTAGGTATTTGTTCGTCGTAGTGATACCTTCGCCTTCACTCCATCGTCATCATTCGAGCATTGTCATCCACCTCACGTCATGCAATTGTCGTCATACCCCTTCGTCCTTCGATAGACGTCCAAATTTCTTTCTAATTATATTGTAAATGATATTCTAGTCATTCAATCGTGATTATACCACCCGTGCCACGTCCTCATCGTCAGAAAGTCGCTATCGTGCACTAGTTTTGAGACCGCCATCCTGATACAGTCGTCGTCGTTATTCCACTGTCATCATACGCTCGTCGTCTATCCATTGTTTTCATGCTGTCGTCATGCTATCGTCATGATATCTTCTCCATTTCGTCGTTGTCACACAGACGTCCTCCTGCATTCTTTCTTTTCTTTCCTTTATTACACGTTTTTTATTACAATACATAAAAATTGGTGAAACTGGTTAGACCCATATCCAAAGTATAGTAGGGAGTCTAATATGCAAGTAGAAGTAATAAATTTTACAAAGGAAACAATAAATGATCAATTTATTTGTTTAGAAAAAAGAAAATAAATGCGAAAAACCGAACATAAATGATGCATGAAACTACAGTTAACATAACCTACAGCATGGTGTTACATATACTGCAGATACAATATAGTAGAATGTTAATACATGATAATAAAATTAACGTATGCTTACCAGTGACACTTACGGTTTCAATACATGAAATGAAAAGTGATATGGGCCAGAAAGTGTACGTGAGTATTTACGTCTAGCCGTTTTCCTGGAGCAAAAATTTCTTAAGTGCACATGAAAATCTTTTTGTTTCTTTTATGTGTCGTCGTATTTCGTTGCAAACTTTACTCCATTATATTGCAGTAGTCACTCTCCATAAACAGTGTTAGTCGGTGGAAGAACGAAATTGTGTAATGTGACATGTATACTTTGGCGGGGATGAAGAATAGATTGATGAATAAAAGGGTTTATTGCCCTCAGCGACTCCATGGACGGTAAAAGCAGCTTTATGTTGTCGTAAAATGTCAGAAAGTAAAATTTCCATTTCATGAAACATTATAATGCGAACACAATCTTTGTTTTCATACCGTTGTGGTGAAGCTGGCGCGGTAGTTCCTTCATCGTCACTGTCACTTCGACATGCGGCCCTCGTCAATAACCTCGCTCATCGCTAACCGTTTTCTCGCCCACCGGGGTCACTGGAATGTCCATGGTTGAATTGGTAAAGCATCGGGTTGCTGTGCTGAGGGAACAGTAGGAGTCGGCGCGCTGAAGCAAGACGGAATCAGAGCCTGAGGAAAGTAACTTAGTCACGGGGCGTTAACGAGAGCTGCTGTGAGGCAGGTGTGGCGTCAGAACGACGTGATGGGGAAGACGACGGCGCGTTACCGGGAAAGACCGAGAGTGAGCAGCGAGACAGTGCGTCAGCATCGTGATGACTTTGCCAGACTTGTACATTATTGTAAAGTCATATTCCTGCAAGCGGAGTACCCAACGTCCTAAGCGTCCTCACATGATTTTAATTATTGACAGCCGACACAGAACGTGGTGGTAGGTGAGGATGCTGAAGTGGCGGCCATAAGGGTATGCGCGAAATTTCTGACCGAACCACACAATAGCCAGACACTTTTGCTCTGTGATGGCGCAGCTCCGCTCACCTGGAGAACGTGTTCGGCTGGCATATGGCATAACTTGCTTTTTAGAGGCCGCATTACGTTGCAGAAGTATATCTCCAATATATTGTGCACTTGTGTCAATATGGAGTATGGTGTGTGCTTTGTCATAGAAGTGGCGAAGCACTGATCCGGAAGTAAGGGTTTGCTTGAGGGTTTGAAAAGCCGACTCGCTGTCTTCAATCCATGTGAATCTGGCACCGGTAACCAGTAGCTTGTGTAGAGGACCCACTATTGCAACGAAGTTGCAATTAAATCGACGAAAGTAGTACGCCAAGCCAAAGAAACTACCTAAATATTGTTATGGTGAAGGGAAGGAAGAAGTTGGATTGGACGAGAGGAAGACCAAGTCTGGCAGTTGCCTGAACGCCATTAACCTCAGTTGTAACTATACATTATTTTACACCCGTGGGCCTGCTTTCCTCCTGCAACATTATCGTGGAGGTGCGGGGTACAATCACGGAACTTCGCAGCGGACGTCATCTACCTGCCGCCACAATGGCAAATCAACCGACACAAGCGACAACGCCTCAGCAGCCCGTGTCAACCGTCATCCTCACTCATCCGCGGGACCCAGGGACATCTTGTGGCACGGACAACGCCGACTTCGAGGACTGGCTTACGAAGTACGAGCGAGTGTGCGACAACAACAGGTGGAATCCAACAATGATGCTAGCAAACGTGATATTTTATCTAAGAGGAACTGCGAAGCAATGGTACGACACGCACGAAGCTGACTTAACAAGCTGGGATGTCTGCAAAGAAAAAATGCGGAACCTGTTTGGCAGACCTGTAGGTCGTCAGCTGGCAGCAAAAAAAGAACTTGCGTGCCACGCTCAGACGTCCACAGAATCCTATGTCATGTACATACAGGATGTGCTGGCCCTTTGTCGCAAGGCTGATGACAACATGACCGAGGCAGACAAGATTGGTGACATACTGAAAGGTATTGCAGACGATGCATTCAATCTCCTGATGTGTAAGGATTATGCCACTGTGGATGCAGTTGTAAAGGAGTGCCGGCGCTTCGAACATGCGAAGGGCCGCCGCGTCGCTCAAACTTTCGACCGATTGCCCAATACCGCCGCGACATCTTCTTGCGAAGACCCGCCGCGGTTCGTTCAGCCCGGAGGACCGGAAGATATCACGGGCATCGTTCGCCGTGAGCTTGAGGCCATGGCTCCGGCTCCAGTTCGTCCTGACTGTCGGGAAAGCGTGCCCGCTATCTCCCTTATACAAGCGGTCGTTCGGGAGGAAATAGCAAGTTTGGGCATTCCATCTCTCTGCTCGATCCGCCATACAAACACCTACCAGATTTCTCCGGCCGCTCGATCCCAGCCGCGAAGCTTTCCGCCACCCCGTCGCAACCCAGCTGACTAGCGCACATCGGATGATAAACCCATCTGCTTTAATTGTTCCGGTATTGGACACATCGCCCGCCATTGCCGCAACCATTGGTTGTCGCCTCCTCGGTGGTCGTCTCCGAGTCACTACCGCCAAGTACCAGACAATCGCACTTTCTCGCCCTATACGCCGACTAGGAACATCAACGCCGACAGTGCTCCACCAAGATCTAGCCGCTCCCCGTCTCCACAAGGTTGTAGGTCCTGTTCGCCTCTCGTTCACCGCTCTTCGTCCCCTTCTGCAACCGGTCGCTTCGCTTCGGGAAACTAGGCGGTGCAGCTCCCGGAGGTGAAGCTGCAACTACGACCCGGCCCACAAATCCTCTCTTGACCCTGCCTACATGTGGAAACCTACTGGACATTGAAGTTGATGGCGTTCCTGTTAGATCTCTCGTTGATACAGAAGCGCAGCTTTGAATTATGAGCGCTGCTCTCCGCCGAAGGCTCAAGAAGGTTCTGACACCCGCCGTACTGGGTACTGTGCGAGTCGCCGATGGGGGTACTTCACCTGTCCTTGGAATGTGCACAGCAAGTGTGACCTTTGGGGGCCATTATACCGTTGTTCTATTTATCGTCCTTGAACACTGTCCGCACGACCTAATTCTCGGCCTCGACTTCCTTTCGAAACACTCCGCCCAAATTGACTGCTCCGCAGGTGTTGTACAGTTGGATCTGCCGCTTCCTGCCGACACAACAACTTGTGCTTCACAACGCTTATGTTCTGCTGAGTTTGCAAGGCTGTCTCCACAAGCGGCTACAAATGTCCTCCTGACGCCCTATCCTCCCGTACCTGATGGAGAGTACGTCCTGTCGCCACTTACTGACGTGGTTTTGTCGCGCAATATTGCCATGCCGAGCACCTTAGTCCGGATCCGCGAAAACTGCACTCGCATGCCCATCCTCAATTTTGGATTTTCGTCGCATGTGCTGCCACACGGTATCGCCGTAGCGCATATCACTTCTTTAGAAGAATTTCAGGTTTCTTCTTCGACCTCCGAATCCTTCCTCAGTACCAACGAACCGTTGTCACCCACTCCTCCGTACTCGACGCCTACGGACGATGTTTCTAAGATGATCGCCCCTGACCTTCCTTCCGAGCAAACAGCAGCTCTTCGTCACCTCCTGTCATCTTTTCGGGACATCTTTGATATGAACGACCGTCCACTTGGCGAGACATCTGTTGTCACGCATCGCATCAACAGCGGTGACGCCAGCCCCATTCATAGGCGGCCATATCGTGTCTCCACAGCAGAAAGGGCCATCATACAAAAAGAGGTAGACAAGATGATGGACAAGGACATCATTGAACCTTCAAGTAGCCCGTGGGCATCACCAGTTGTCTTAGTAAAAAAGAAAGACAACTCGTGGCGCTTCTGCGTTGACTACCGTCACCTCAACAGGACAAGAAAGAAGGATGTTTATCCCCTGCCTCACATTGATGAGGCTCTTGACTGCCTTCACGGATCCCAATACTTTCTATCAATTGACCTCCGCTCCGGTTATTGGCAGATTAGCATCGATGAGATGGAACGCGAGAAAACCGCCTTCGTCACACCGGACCGTCTGTACCAATTTAAAGTTACGCCCTTTGGATTATGCAATGCGCCAGCTACATTCGAGCGCATGATGGACTCTCTTGAGTGGCTTGAAGTGGTCTACATGCCTCTGTTACCTCGACGATGTGATTGTGTTTTCGCCGAACTTTGAGAGCCACCTGCGGCGCCTCACAACCATACTCTCCGTGTTTCGCAGGGGTGGCCTTCAGCTAAACTCCTCCAAGTACCATTTCGGTCGCCGTGAAATTAACATGCTCGGCCATCTCGTAAACGCCGCCGGAATCCAACCTGATCCACAGAAAGTTCACGCCGTTCGAAATTTTCCTGTACCTTGTTCCACAAACGATGTCCGTAGTTTTCTGGGCTTATGCTCTTATTTCCCGCGATTTGTGAAAAATTTTGCCGACATAGCTCACCCTCTCCCTGACCTTCTTAAGAAAGACGTCTCTTTCTCTTGGGGGCAACTGCAGGAGAGAGCGTTCTCTACCTTGATTGAGCGGCTTACAACTTCCCCAATTTTGTCGCACTTTGACCCTTTTGCGCCCACTGAAGTACGAACTGAGGCGAGTGGTCATGGAATCGGCGCTGTCCTCGCTCAGCGTCAACAGGGCCAAGACCGTGTCATCGCTTACGCTAGCCGCCTTCTTTCCACGCCAGAGAGAAATTACTCCATTACTGAGAGAGAATGTCTTGCGCTCGTATGGGCGGTCACGAAATTTCGGCCGTACCTTTTCGGTCGGAGCTTCTGCGTCGTAACCGATCATCACGCCCTCTGCTGGCTCTCCTCTTTGAAGGACCCAACTGGACGACTTGAACGTTGGGCCTTGCGTCTACAAGAATATACATATTCTATTATGTATAAATCAGGGCGCCTGCATAAAGACGCTGACTGCCTGTCGCGCAATGCCATGGATCAACCGGACGATACCGATGCAGACTCGGACATCATTGTTGTATCCCTCTCCGGCTCCCTCCATATTGGCGACGAGCAGCGGAAAGATCCTGTTCTTCGAACACTTATGGAACGCCTAAGCTCCTCACCCAATGACCCGTCCCTCCGAATGTTCCCCTTGCGCGATGGGACTTTATATCGTCGTAGCGTTCGTCCTGACGACCCGGAGCTCCTCCTAGTCGTTCCCAAGCACCTTCGATTAGCCGTGCTCCAGCAACTTCACGACGCTCCTACTGCTGGACATCTGGGCATCACTCGTACATACGACCGCCTGGGGCGACGCTTCTTCTGGCCCGGCATTTATCGCTCTGTGCGCCGTTATGTTGCTTCTTGCGACCTGTGTCAGCGTCGGAAGACGCCTGCTATGCCTCCCGCTGGTTTGCTGCAACCAATTTATATCCGTACAGAGCCCATCTTCCGGATGGGCCGAGACCTCCTTGGCCCCTTTCCGATTTCCATCAAAGGAAACCAATGGATTGCTGTAGCAACCGATTATGCCACGAGATATGTCATCGCACGAGCGCTACCAACCAGCTGCGCTGCAGATGTCGCCGACTTCTTACTATACGAAGTCATCCTGCACCACGGCGCGCCTCACCAGTTGCTGACGGATCGCGGCCGCTACTTTCTATCGAAGGTCATCGACGATCTGCTCCGCTCCTGTTCTACAGAACACCAGGTTGCTACCGCGTACCACCCTCAAACGAACGGCCTCACCGAGCGACTCAACCGCACGCTAACTGAAATGCTGGCCATGTACGTTTCCGACGATCACCGCGACTGGGACGTCGCTTTACCATACATCACTTTCGCATACAACTCGTCCCGTCACGACACTGCCGGATTTTCACCATTTTACCTGTTGTATGGCCGTGACCCCACCTTGCCCTTTGACACGTTGCTACCTTCCACAGTACAATCACCCAGCACTGGTTACGCTCGCGATGCTATTGACTTAGCCGCCCAGGCCCGAGAAGTCGCCCGTCATCGCCTCACAGTCTCGCAAGCTTCTCAAAAGTGACGCTACGACCTTCGGCACCGAGACTCCCAGTTTTCACCGGGCTCCCTTGTCCTTTTCAGGACGCTTTCACGTCGCGTCGGCTTGTCGGAAAAACTACTTCGCCGTTATTCTGGTCCGTACCAGATCTTACGCCAACTGTCCGACGTGACATACGAGATAACCCCAGTCGAGATCGCCCCAGCCTGTAGTGCCTCCCAACGTCACCAGCGGTGTTGTTCACGTCACCAGGCTGAAGCCCTATGTCCCCCCATTAAGTGATGCTCTATAACTTGCACCGGGACGGAGCTACTCCGCCGGGAGGGTGCTGTTACGGTGAAGGGAAGGAAGAAGTTGGATTGGACGAGAGGAAGACGAAGTCTGGCAGTTACCTGAACGCCATTAACCCCAGTTGTAAATATACATTATTTTACACTCGTGGGCCTGCTTTCTTCCTGCAACAATATTTTTGCTGCTGTGGACAACTGGGAACTGAAGAATAGCAGCAATCTTTTCAGGGTCTTGCGGGATACCATCCTTTGAGATGACGTGGGCCAATACGTTTATACTTTTGCTTTGAAATGTGCAATTTTTGTGTTGATCTGGAGACGGGCATTTGCAGGGCGCTCCTGATCTTTATCTAAACGTTGATGTTGGTAGCAGTTAGAGGAGAAGATGACAGTATTATCCAAATAGCGGAGGCAGGTTTTCCATTTTATTCCCCGAATTACATTGTCAACCATGCTCTCAAATGTGACTGGAGCGTTACAAAGGCTAGAAGGCACCACGTTAAATTTACAAAGTTCGAAGCCAGTCGTCGCACCAACTTTGGCTCACTGAGCAAATGGTAATGGGTACATACGTGCCGCTCCTCCCTGAACCTATTTCATGCAAACTTGGGTCACTGGGTATGTGACCAAGCAGGTGTGTGCTACCCTTCAATGAACGTCTTTGACGCCAATTCTGCAATGACAAAAACGATCCCTTTAAGTTCTGCAGTGCGGGACGGAATCGAACGCTTGTCAGACGGGTCCTTCAACGACAGCAGCCCGATGATTTAGCAGGCTGCGCCACAAATGCACTTGGTATGTGCCACGTTTCAATGAACGTCTTTCACGCCAAAATTTCAGTTAGCTTCGCCAGAAATTCACTCGGGATGTGCCGCTCTTAAATGGACCTCTCGCAAACTTGGGTCACGGCGTATGTTCCACTGGGTGTGCAGCAAGCGAGGGAACGATTCTGAGCGCTCGCAGGCAACGGCGCGTCATGCTTTTTATCTCGGACACCACGCGCAGACTTCTCGGCAGCGTCACTAGATGGCGCAGAGTGCCCAGAATGGCACAGATCGAGAATGGGCAGAATCTCCAGAGTGTCCTCCAAGCAAAGAGTAGTAGCATAGTGAGATTTTTGGTGTTATAACGAGAGAAATAAGGAAAGAGAACCAACATGCTTGTTGGAAAGAAAAAGAAAGAAACCAGAAAGCTGGTGGAGCAGGGAGATACCGGAAGCCATGTACAAACGTCAGGAAACATCCCTAGAGCATAGGCAGGCATAAAAAGCGTGATTTCCTCAGGATGAAGTAGACAAAAAAAATGCAAAATGTACTATCAGAAAGATCCTGTGGTTTGAATACAGGTTCAAGCAAGGATAAACGGCCAAAGTGAAGTTTGGTTGTCAGAAATACGCGAGGAAAAGAAGGCCGCACCTAGAATGCTTTGAAACCACATTAAATTATTAAGAAGGAAGTCTGTAACAATATATCAACACTTGTTATACGAAGACTGGAAAAAATTAGAATCCCACGTGACATTACATTACATCTGAAAACTACCATTCGAAGCATTCCAAGGTGAGGATGAGGTGGGTTTCCAGAAAAAGGAAGAGCATGAAAGAGAACCAGATGGAAAGGAGCTTCTGGTGAGAAGTTCCAAGTGGCAAGAAAGCCCAAGAGAAAATTCTTAAGCGCATACCGATAGGGCTAGACAAGGTTCCCGTTAGGATGGTTAAAGAACTAGGACTAAAAATTCAGACAGCTTTGTTGAAAGCATTCGAAGAAAGCTTACAAGATAGGCGAATACGAGGCAGTTGGTGACAAAATAGAATGAACTAAATTTGTAAAAATAAGTGTGAAAAACATAGAATTCACTCATATACGCTGTTAACCATTACGTTACTTATATACAGGTTAGCAATGCAGGCAATGATATTAACACGGCATGCATGGTCCGAACATAATGGCGTATTTTGAAAACTTGAGAATGGCATCAGTATCGGTAGGCATCTGGATGATAACTAATTTGTTCATACTGAGTGTGTGGAGATAGGCAGAGAAAAAGGAGACCCCTATATCTGGATTTTTTAGGCATTGCCGGGCTGTTTGACAACGGGAAGCGCCACATTTTGTGGAATTTTCTGGAATTAGAAGACCTAGGCAATAACTGTAAACAGCTTTTTAGGGTGACTTACTTAAAAGTACCGTTTGTGCGGATAGGAAGGGATAAGGAGAGAGGGGAACGTTGATATCGTCTAAGAACTGAGACAGGGGTGTCCTTTATCCTATTAAGAACGGCCTGCTGAGGTACAAGTTTTGCCAGTCAGTTGCGACAGCGGCGTCAACTTTTCTTGGAAAGCCACCGTCATCCTCTAGCCAAACGGCGTCACTAAGTGTAGTCTACTGTGTACCAAGGACAAAGCGCCGCGTCCGCCACTCTGCGTCGCGGGATTGCCGAGATGAGTTCGACGAACCAGGCTTTATGACTAAACACGCCACCGCCGATCTGGTCTGCCGCGAGCAGGGGAGTTGCCGAGGGAACGTATTTGGCGGCAACGTCCCATGTGCCTTTCAAGACGCAAGACAATGGAGAACCGGCGGCCGCGCTGCGGAGGTCAGCTCGGGGAATAAGATGCGCCTTTCCTGACGTAAGCCCCGAGTTCTGCGAAGACCGTCTGACGTCGGTGGCGACAGGGAACCTGTGCGCAAGTGTTTGTGTGTATAAGGGCCGATTCACCCTCAAACCGCCCATGGCCACACGCCGCACCGCAAGCGAGCGGTTCGCCAGTAATGGCCGACGTGACGTCACCAGAGGCGGTCGTGAACTTTCGCCTCCGTGCGGCGACCGCATGAACATGGCGCTGGTTCGAAGCGAAGCGGGGCGCGAGGCCTAGACCGCTAGGCTGCAGCGGCAGCTTGTTTTTTGTGTGGTTTATTGTGATCATTGCAAGAGTTATTCAGCACCTGCAAAGCTATTTGTCCAACGCAACAAGCAGCTGTACTCTTCCTGACATCTTCAGTCCGTGCGATCGCCAAAGGAAGCAGACGGATGTGTGTTCTGTTTACGTGATGGTCGGAAGGAATGAAGCTGGCAATTTCGTGTGTTTTGCCGTTTTTTGCATGTTCATTACAAACGCGATCGCCATCGCATACACCTGAATTCTAAGCATGACACTAGTTCGGTACGCGGCAAAATGAAAAGATTGCGATCGCCCTCCTCAGCATATGGTGTTCGTAGGTGTTGTGTGTGCGCGCTTCATCGATACCAAGATTGCAAGTTTGTGCAGTACTGGTTTGTGTTTCAGAAGTAATGGCATGATGTGTAGCGATGAGCTTCATTATCGTTTCATCGCAGTAATTCGTAATGTGCTGTTTGTGTCTTGCTTCGTGTGACGTGTGAGCTGTTTTGCGGGCTGCGATGCGCATTGGTGACCGCGAACACGTACAGAACGTTTGAGCGCCAGGGGTCTTCCTTTTACGAAGCGTAAGTGTACTGTGATGTGTACGTGCGATGTGTCGCAGTGGTGCTAGGTGTATGTGTTCGTTCCATGCAATATGCATATGTTCCGAAGTGAACCGTGCATAAGCGTTGCGGGCGAGTTTTGGTTCCGGCCCATTCTGCCTCGTTCACGTACCTCATGTGTTTTTCAGAAGTTATTTCCGTGCTATGAAGGTTTTTGTATTCAATGGGGGCAATATAAGGAACAGCTTAAAAGTTACATGAGTACATGCGCGCTGTCGTGGAATGTGGGTGCGCTTATGCACTGTTCTCATGAGCGCAAATTTCGGGCACTCTTCATTTTTGTCATGTGGACATTGGTGTGAACAGCAAAAATCCTGAGGTATATTTCTAGATCGAGCAAATTATACAGTCTTATACTGAGGGATGTGAGCACCTTGCATGTGCAAGAAATCCAGCTATGTGTTTCTTGTTAGTATCTGAGTACACACTGTTAGTGCCAACACCAGTGGCACGGCATGATAAGCATATAATGTGTGAAAATTACATACTTCCTTTTGATTCTTGACAATTTGCATTTGATAAAAAGCCATATGCATGTAACAAAGCATGAAGATGACAACACAACTGGTATGGTCAATATATGACTCGAGGATTGTAGCAGCAGAACTTAAGGAACACGGGCACAGAATGGACGACTAGACGAGGATGCAGCTGCACTGTCAACTGATTTCTTAATTGAAATTAGCACTCATATTTATTTCGTTGCCATATCTCTTATCTGTCTGAGGCTGTCTCAAAACTGCGACTTCCTTTCTTGTCAAGGCGACTGACGGTGTGCTTACACATTGCGCTCCTATTTTACTTATCTCAAAGGCCCCAAGAATCTCACGAGTTAGCTTATTGTTGTTCTTTTTGAGGACTTGAACTTCATGAAATTTGGGGGTGCATGTTCTTACTTAGCTATCTTGTCCCTTCTTGTTCATTTCGCAACGTTTGCAGTGCAAGGCCAGGTTGCTGCCAGGGCTCCCTGAAAGTGATGATGTGTGCTCTCTTGTTCGAACATTAGGGCATCTTCCTCTTTGCTCTATCTATTGTTTTCCATAGGACAGGAAGATGACGTACACTACTCCTTTGACACAATCGCAGTATCTGCTTTGGTGCGTGATCTGGCATTGTGGTTCCTTTTTTTCCTGGTTTACTCATGAGCACATACTTTTTCCCTTGTTTGGTGCTGAGCACAATACTCGGACGCCGTGTCTTTTGTCAATCTTGATGAGATTGTGGGTAAGTCCGTGCACATATGTAAATTTTGCGGAATTGTTTTTGGCATCCACAACTTCAGATCCGCTTTTGCTTTCTTGTTTTCTTTTAGTCTTCTCTACGAGGCCTTCAGCTATGCTGCATAGCATTCACACGGCATGTATCTCTGCATTTTTCAGCCTACTTAACTGCCGCTGAAAACTTTGTTAATTTTGATGCTGGCATGATTTCTTCAGTGCTGCACTAAACGCTGCACTCACTATTTACAGTCTTGGACACTACAGTCACTTTACAGTCTTGAAATGGCTTGACGTGAAGGGAAGAAATTGTCTCTATGTTCTGGGCTCGTACCCCCAGTGTAGATGTCCTGGTTGGAATTCTAGTAAAATGTCGAGGAACTGCAGGACACTGTGGTTCGGACGGTCCTAAGGGAAGTTCAGCACTGGGCACGTTGATTGAAAGGACTCCAGTACGGTGTCCTAAAGTTGTTGGTAATCGGTTGCATGCTCTTTCAATAGATGAAGCGCCAATAGTGATGGCACACTACGAAGGAACAAAGACAGGACAAGGCACTACTTGCAACTGTTTATTGAAGTCAAAAGTGGCTGATTAATAGCCATGGGAAGAGGGGGGCGAAAAAAGAGGAACACTGATTATGTGAATGCGCACGTGTGAGAACACTGAAGATATATATGAAGGGAATCGCATTTAATCTAAATCTAAAACTTATCTATGAACATGCTTTCATTTGTGTAAATATTCAGAGACGGGGTGCTGACACAGGCATCCCCTCTTTTCTTAATCTGGTTGGCCTCCAACAATTAATGCGCCACAGAATCTTTACTTTTAAACATGATTGTTGTATCATAAAGCCTTGCTTCACATACTTGTTTCTTCTCATTCCCGCAGGCCTTGCAATGAAGCGGCAAGTTTGAACCTTATCCATTTTTGAATGAAAGTTTATTTTCCCAAAGGCATTCATTATTACATCGGCCAGTTTGGCCGATATACTCTTTCCCACACTTCAGCGGTATACGACCCCTTCTTCACACTTAACAAAAGGGTTCGTATGTTTAATAAAACACCCGACTTTCTTAGAGTCATCCGAACCAATCGGGCGGCACAAAGTAGTAAGTTTTCGGGGCGCAGAAAAAACCACAGAAATTTTGTATGTCACGGCGATGTGTTTAAGATTATGCGCCATTTTATGAGATTATGGTATCACCACTGGTTTAGCTTTCTTTTGAATTGTTTGACCTTCACTTCTTTTTCTTTCTTTTGTCACCTTTTTCAATAACGCCTCTGAAACTGCGCTTAAAACCAAGCAAGGAAAGCCAGCCTTCCTCAAATTCAAAATCAGGACGTGAAAGCTTGCTTGTGCCTTATGACAGCACGATTTTTTCAGGGCGGATTCGAGGCACATACTGGCAGTCGCACGTTTAACAGTCTTGGAGTGTGTAGACTCATACGGCTACAATTCCTTGCGGGCACGGGGTCAGTACATCCAGCAGGAACCTTCGTCACTAAGGGTTATGTCAAGATCTAAAAACTGCAAGCTGTTATCCTTGGCTAGTTCAAAAGTAAAATCTAAGCCTTTGCCTTGCTGTTTAAAATCAGATAAAATCCCCTGCACAGCATGCGAGTAAGTCACAGCAGATCAGTCCGTCAGTAAAATTAAAACTCGTCAGCATACCTAAAAACCTTGAGCACTTTGCCTCCGTCAAACACCTTGGGCAGCACTCTGTCGATGCCCGCAAGGAAAATGTTGCAAGTACGGGAGCCACGCATGATCCAATACAAATTCATTTCTTTTGCACACAAACAAACAGCTGTTGTTTTGAAAACAAACAGCTGTTGGGCACAAATAAAACTCAATTAAACATGCGAACCCTTTTGTTAAGTGTGAAGAAGGGGTCGTATACCGCTGAAGTGTGGAAAAGAGTATATCAGCCAAACTGGCCAATGTATTAATGAATGCCTGCGGGAACATAAGCTTTAATTGAAAAATGGATAAGGTTCAAAGTTGCCGCTTCATTGCAAGGCCTGCGGGAATGAGAAGAAACAAGTATGTGAAGTAAGGCTTCATGATACAACAATCATGTTTAAAAGTAAAGATTCTGTGGCGCATTAATTGTTGAAGGCCAACCAGATTAAGAAAAGAGGGGACGCCCTTGTCAGCACCCCGTCTCTGAATATTTACACGAATGAAAACATGTTCATACATAAGGGTTAGATTTAGATTAAATGCGATTTCCTTCATATACATCTTCAGTGTTCTCGCACGTGCACATTCACATAATCCGTGTTCCTCTTTTTTCGCCCCCCTCTTCCTATGGCTATATAATCAGCCACCTTTGACTTCAATAAACAGTTTCAAGTAGCGCCTTGTCCTTTCTTTGTTCCTTCCTAGTGTGCCATCACTGTTGGCGCTTCATCTATTGAAAGCTATGCACCAACTAGCCCCACAACGTGTTTTATTGCATTCTCTGTTTCGCACTGTATCAAGAAGTCGTCCACATATCTATAGATCCGTGTGACACACCTTTCCTTGATGGATCCTTGAATTTTCTTGTCGCATGCTGCCAAGTACAAGTCACTCAGGATTGGTGCTATTTTTGATTCTATGCAGACCCCTCTGTTTTGGACAAACAAGGTACCATCATGTACAGTGATTGTGGAACCGAAATAGACGCTGAACAGCTCCAAGAAGGTCTCCACAGACATTCCTACGGAGTTTTCAAATGGAATGACTCCTTGCTCCATGATGGTCTCTCTCAGTACATTCATCAAATCCGCATGCGGTATTGAATAATACATATCTTTGATGTCAATCGAGAACCCGTACCAATAATTCCTTTCGTACATTCTTATCTCGAAGGTTAGTACTTCAGAGTTCCTAATCATGAACTGATCTTCTACCCTAACTTGAGAAAGTTGCGTGAAAAGATGGGCTCAAAGCAGCGCTTGCCAAGTGTCTGCTTCCGATAAAATGGCGTGGAAGGGGGTAGCAATTTTATGGCTTTTCCCACTGAAGAATAGCGACAGCGTGGTGGTTTTTGCTGCGTTAACCTTGTTGCACAGCTGGCTACCATTAGTTGTTTCTCCTAGAAGCATCTTGACCTTTCTTTTCGCTTTCTTTGGGTCTTTCTTTTCTACCTTGCATAAATTCTTGTTGATGGCTTCTAATGCTTTTGTATTGTAGCTGCTGGCATCAAATACTACAAATCTCGCTTTGTCTGAAAGGCACAATATGAACTTTTATCATTTCAGTTCCTTTACAGTTTTAACAAAACTGTGCACATGACGTTTGCATTCTTTTGAACGAGCCAGTGTAGCTACTCCGTCAGCCACAACTCTGCTAGCGCCCAATTCATTCGCTTTTTCTGCTACTCGTCTGATAATGCCAAGCTTCACTGCTGCGTCTAGTTTCGGGGGAAGCGCAAATTTTGGACCGAGTTCCAATACTTCTTTAGAAGGTTGTGAGAGCTGCACCTGTCCTACTGTGACCACTGGGTTCTTGCTTATCTTCTCGTACTCTTCTTGACCTTGTATTGTTGACTTCAAAATTGGCAGGAACCACTTATTCCACATGTGTTCAGTGTCAAAACTGCCACTGGCCAAGTGAAGACAACAGGATTTTTTTGCCAGATGATCTCATCTTCAGGAAGTCGGTGAGTAGGCGAATCTGTTTCCATATTTCAGCCCGCAGTACCTTCATAATTCTTCTTGCGTGTCCTTGGGAAGGCAACAACATCCCGAGTAGCAACCTAACGTCTTACACCGAAACATTCTTCTTGATGCAACATGAGGATAAGCAGGCCCAGCAAGTGAAGAAGGCAATGTGAAAACATATTTTTCGTGAGTCAAGCAGATGCAGGAAACAAGTAGGAACGCTCAGAGTGCTGAAAATGAATGTCAAAAGGGTGTTTAACGGGGCCAGTTGTTTCATTCTTCGAGGATAGTAGCAGCAGAACTTGAGGAACACGGACACAGAAAGAACGACTGGATGAGGACACAGCTGCACTGTCAACTGATTTTTTTATTGAAATTCCGTCTCATTTTTTTCATCGCCATATCTCTTTTATATATCTGAGGCTGTCTCAAAAAGGTGACTTCCTTCCTTGTCAAGGCCACTGAAGTTGTGCGTACACATTACGCTCCTGTTTTACTTATCTCAAATGCCTTAAGAATTTCCCGAGTTAGCCTACATCGTTCCTTTTCATGACTTGCATTTCATGAAATTAGGGGATGCACATGCTTACTTGGCTATCTTGTCCCTTCTTGCTCATTTCGCTTCGACTGCGATTGTGTCAAAGAAGTAGTGTACGCCATCCCCCTGTCCTGTGGAAAACAATACATAGGGCAAACAGGAAGATGCCTTAATGATCGAACAAGAGAGCACGCATCATCACTTTCAGGGACCCTTGGCAGCAATCTGGCCTTGCACGGCAAACGTTGTGAAATGAACAAGAAGCGACAAGATAGCTGCGTAAGCATGTGCACCCCCAAATTTCATGAGGTGCAAGTCCTGAAAAGGAACAATTTGAGATAAGTAAAACAGGAGCGCAATGTGTAAGCACACCGTCAGTCGCCTTGACAAGAAAGGAAGTCACCGTTTTGAGACAGCCTCAGACAGATAAGAGATATGGCGACGAAATAAATAAGAGTGGTAATTTCAATTAAGAAATCAGTTGACAGTGCAGCTGCGTCCTCGTCTAGTCGTTCCTTCTGTGTCCGTGTTCCTTAAGTTCTGCTGCTATAATCCTCGAAGAATGAACCAACTAGCCCAGTTAAACACCCTTTTGTCAATATATGATGTTCTGTTGGCTGCTGGAGCGTTTATGTGAGTGTCGAAACCATTATTTGAAGCTGTTGGTACTGCATAGAGATGTGCGAATATTTGAAACATTGTAGTTATGCACCGAATGGTGCCCTATTCGATTTGGTGGTCACTTTTTGTAATTGTGAATATTTGTTTCATACCTTTCGGGCATTTCAAAATGCCAACCGCAACCACATAAACATTAAATTGGAGAAAAGTATGGTAAATTTTCAACGCGACAGGCATACTATAGCCATAAAACATGAGAACTTGCGTAGTGGAGCAGGCTAGGTCACTCAGGTAGCCAGACTTTACAGGCGCTACAGTGGTCATTTGCATCCTCTGAAGAACCCTGTGCATGCGAATAAAGTACTTCTTTGCTCATAATGCTCATTTTGTGTTTTTCAAATACAATACCTAATAAGGTACTATATGATAGAAACTTTGTAACTTCAAAAATACTGGGATGTAAACATCAGTTTGTATTAGTTATGGTAATGGCTATTCGCTTTTAGAACAGTATTCGATTCAATTTGCTACGGGCACTATTCTATTTGGTCCCAAAAATCTCTATTTGCTCACCTCTAATATTGCATCTTTTTTTGTGCTGTCTTTCACATGTGCATTGCAAACAAAACACATAAATGTGCACGCAGCGCATATTATATATAATTAAAGGAAATTTCCCAGTGGGTTAGTTGGTTCGATATAACACTGTTGCGTAAAGTTACGAAGGGACAGGACTTAAGAAAAACAATGCACTGCACCCGAGTGCAAATTAACAACTGTTTTATTCTTTGGAAAATGAGACCTTCATATAGCCTACTCGCATGTGCAGGGATGCTCTTGCCAGTCGAGCCATGCCGTCTATTGTCAGTCATTAAGCTAATCTCTTTGCTGAGTGATATAGATGGCACATGGGCTCATCTTGATATTGTAGGCTTCCATGACTACTTTTTCTTTTTTTTGCTACATGTCAGCAAGATCAGATCTCCATCCTGTGGAAGGTATGGCATGAAGCGCAATATATGGCAAGGTCTCTGGGTGCTTGTATCAGAATGCAGTTGTGTCGATGTTCGCACAGTCAATCATTTACGCACCTGTCTGTTTGAGCCACATAATCAGCCCCATGTGTCAGAGGTATCTTGCAGACCACGTCTATCGTGCATTCAATCAATCCTTTAACGTGGTTTATAGTGCATGCATTCAGGGTATTCCTATCGCTGGTTTCCCTTTAGGTTTTGTCGTGCTGTGAGGACCACCCTTTCGCTCATTTAACCGAGCGAACGAGTTCAGCAAATGATGAGAGCGAACACAGCATGCAGTGGGAGATAAAAAAAAGTGGCAAGTGAGAAGAGGCACGAGGAGGAAAGCGGGAGGAAGGTGCAGCAGAACCATGAGGCAGTAAGCAGAGGAGTGTATGTCAAAAGCGTGCGAATAAAAAAGCGAAGTGCAGTGACAGTAGCTACGAGATGGTGCCAGAGTAGCACGCAATTTCTGGGAGGTTTGTTGGTGGTGGCTTTTGTGAATCACGCCCACGCGTTACCCATGCGCTGGCTCATGCACTCTAAAAACTAGGAAGGGTATCGCAGGAGTGAAGCTGCCGGTTCACTCTTCAAAGCGTCGTTTTACTCTCGCAAAATGTCGAGGAGAGTGAAATGCATTGTTCACTCTGTCACCAAGGAGAGAGTGAAATGTGCTTTTCACTCTCCCCTTCAGAGAGAGAGAGTGAAAAGACTCTTGCGACAATAGAAAAGAGAGACTCTTGCGGCAATAGAAAACAAAACGTAGCGTAATCTTCTGCTTCAACTGTAGGTGGCTGGCCCCGAACATGGCAATGTATCATTCATGCACGCTGAGCAAAGAACACATCGTTTTGCTTCTAAGAGAACAGGCCGCCGCAGTTCAAAGGAACGCGTAGCGAGCGCTCTACTTTTTCACTCGGAGTGGCTCCACCGCGCGCGCGCGCGCGCGCTCAAGATCGCGGAACAACACAGCACCGGAGAAAGTAGATCCATCCAGCGAGCAAAGGCCAGCCGAGGGAGATCGTGTGGCAGCCATCTCGCGTCGCCACGAAAACACGACAGTCGTTCGTCATGCCTTGGATATAACAACAAATCCTCCACGGTAAGTGAATTCTAACTTAGGTGCACATTCTCCGTTTTTGTCATGCTATCGCCAGGAAGTTGTCGCTGCGCTTAGCCGACGCGATTGACAAAGGACTAGGCGTACGCGCTGTCTCTTGATGTCAATCGAAAAAGCCAGTCGTCGCGATAACTGCATGTGATTTTATCACTTTGCCGTTGTCCGTAAGAGCTTTAAAAATCGCAAACGCTGCCAGAACTATGGTATGTTCAATAAGACGCCAGGCGAGAGGACGCTTAATATGGTTAGTTCACCAGCCCGTGATTCCGAGCCTATGCGGAGCGTGATTAGCGTGCGTTTTGTGTGTTTGAATTTATTCAGTTTGGCAGTCTACTATGCACGGAATGCTGTTGAACTAAGGAATCACATAACAGAAGCCGTCATTTTGCTGGCAGCATGCTTTTTTTTTATAAATAAACCGCGCGCTTGACGGTGTCTCGCGGAGGGGGAATCTGCGACCACTGAAGTTACGTGCAGCACCAGTGCTAGTTAGAAACTTTGCCGCAGGCATTCAGCTGCATGCTGCAAGAGGTCAGTTGGGCGCGTTATCTTGAACTTACTGAAAACGCATGAGGAATCCATGTTTTATGCTGAAAAAAGTATAAACCCCATATAAGCGATCTTGCGCGCGGCAGCTACAAGCGACGCGACGGAGATGGCTGTCGCGTTCGCTCGTCGCCTACAAGTCTTACTCCGTGCGAGCGACGATTTTGAGCGACGCCTCCCCGGTGTTGCCGGCATGAGGGCTGCAGTCACGCGTGACGCGTGCTTTAGTAACTTACGTTGATGTATTTTACTATAAAAAGTAGCATAAAATATTTCCGGAGGTCTTGCAGTACGTTCTTATCCTTGCACGTATAAAAATTGAATCATTTGCTCGTTCCGCGCGACAATCGGTAGTATTTGAGCGATGTATGTACATCCAGTTCCGGCTTCGCGCTATTGGCTAGTCGCTCATAGCACTTCTGGGCGACGAGCGACGATTTCTAGATTTCCAGAACCGAGCCATCTCTTCAAGCGACGGCCCGTTTTGTCGCTCGTCGCCGTCGCGCACTAAATCGCTCTCACAGTGTTTATACCTAAGACTGAACTGTTTTTGCTCATGTTGAAATGGTGTGATTATAGGTCTGGTTTTGTCTCCTGTTGCGGTTTTCGTGCACGGTGCGAAACTGAAAGGATGCTTATGTCTACGAACTCGGTGAATTGTCGAGCAGCTAGTTACGCATCGGCATCGAATATAACGGCTGCTGTGTGGAATTACAATTGCAGGGGCGCTTTGCATACGCTTATTGTTTTGGACATGCCTGTGCATTTGCTAATATGAGTTGGCGTGTCAGAGTTATGTCATATGAACAGCTAAATCAGCCTTCCTCTGGTTGTTACAAGCGTAATGTGTGCATTTTGCTATAGCATGGCAGATTATGATGTGTTTATCGCTTGAATATTTTTAGTAGAGAAATAAAATATCAAAATAAAATGTTGCTTTAATTCCGTGTTACCATTCTGTCGTACACAGAACAATAGGTTGGTGTAATAAACTAATAACTGCGGTTTAACTGCAACTTTTACATGCCTACAAGAATCTAAAATGCTAGATTTCAAACTGCAGCAGTAGTCGGGTCTGTCAAAAATGAACTCCACTGCGCACCTCATGCATGAAAATAAGTTCATGCCTTTTAGTAAGCTTAGATGCAGGCCGCAGTGAACTTGTTAGTATTGAAATGTGGGTAAGCTTGCCATAACAAGCCTTGTTGCCCTTTTTTATAGGCACATCCATATATCCATTGAGCTGAAGGACAATATTTTCATCCCTACTGAGCATCATGTTTGCAGCTATAATCCTCAAATTATGGCTTCAGCAGTGGCACAACCAGGCATGGTGCGGGGGGGTGGGGGGGCACACTGGGCACGTGCTTAGGATGTGTCACAAGTGGTGTTTGCGATACACCAGACTCATGACAGACCTATGACGTCTGAAAATGACCAATATTCTATTCATTAGCAGGAGTATTCTAACATTCATGAAAAACAAGGATGAACTGTGGTTTGTTTTTTTGCTTAAATCTAAAAATTCAAGTTAGTTTAGCAGTTGACTGTTTCAGTCATTTGGATGTTTTGCATGCATTTCACTAGGAAGACTAAGAGCTAAGACTTTTTTATTGCCATTGCCTTGACTGTCTTGATGTTGTTTTGCACCATGTCCTTGTGTTGACTTTTGCATACGATATTTTTCAGGCACCCGCTTTATATA